>NW_024608467.1:10000-15000 GCF_018296145.1 Oncorhynchus tshawytscha
ACTGAGGTCTGGAAAATGTCCAGGCCTATTGGATGTTTGCTGTTGGTTGCCCCCACCAGCGTCCTGGTGTGCTCTGAACTCTGGTAAAAAACTGTGGAGTTACTATTGGGCCAGTATTGCAAATAAAGATCATGATATTGAAAGCAAGACATAAAAAACAGAAAGTGCTTCAGTAAGTATAAAGGCTCTATATAAATCCATTCCATGTAGGCGGGGCTTAGAGGGTAGCATTTTTTGATGCATCCTTATTGGTCAACCAGTTTTGGAGTATTATCTCCACTTCATGTTTTGATAGGTGGGATGTTTAATGACACAGAGAAAGACTAGAAGGAAGGGTGCCCCTACTGGCCTCCAGCACCACTTCCAGTAACATCTGGTCTCCCATCCAGGGACCAACCAGGACCAACCCTGTTTAGCTCCAGAGGCAAACCATCAGTGGGATGCAGGGTGGGGTGCTGTTGGAATGTGCCAAACTTGAAACGGCAGAAAAATGATTGTAGGCGAAGAGGGAGGCATTTGATCACGATCAAGTTTTTATTGAAAATGTTTCATTTAAAACTATTGGATTCATTTACAATTCATTTGTGTGCACATTTAAAAATGATACTTTTGGATTTATGTTTTGCTTTCAATATCATTATTATTGTTTGCAGCACTAAGAATTTTGTTCTCGATTTCAGATGCTTTTCTTGATATTAATGACACAAATGTAAGTCCTTAGAAAACATGTACACACACACACACACACACACACACACACACACACACACACACACACACACACACACACACACACACACACACACACACACACACGTGCACACACATTATAACATGCACACATACTGTATACACACACGCGCACATGTGCACACACACACAAAAATGCACACGCGCACACGTAGTCACACACGCACACGTGCACACACATACACACACACACACACGCTTGCACGCACACATATACACACACACACACACACACACACGAGGAGATGCAAGACGTACGTAGGTCTCTGTCTCTAGCGATGGTGTGACCCCTGGAGGTTGTAGCAGTGACCTTGTAAAGATAATATTTAGTTTAACAGCAGAACACTAATTGCTGTCCTCCTCACACACAGATGGGCTGCGTCTTTACTCTGAAATGGCCCCCTTGCCTCTGCTACTTTCCTTCAGGGTTACTGATAACTGACAGGACAGATTTGGTTCTGGGGTGAAGCTCTCTGTTTATCTGAAATAATTTGGTCCTTCCCCTGCTCAGATAGAGCTGACACAGGGTACAATGTGTGTGTGTGTTCTGTGTGTGTGTGTTCTGTGTGTGTGTGTCTGTCCCTAGAGACTGTCCCACCCTGATACTGGGCTTAGAACTCAACCAGCTGAGGAACGCATGCACACGCGCACACTCAAACACGCACATACATACACACTGTACATACTGCTCGTCCAACATCTCATTCCAAAGTCATGGCCATTAATATGGAGTTGGTCCCCCCTTTGCTGCTATAACAGCCTCCACTCTTCTGGGAAGGCTTTCCACTAGATGTTGGAACATTGCTGCAGGGACTTGCTTCCATTCAACAACGAGCATTTATGCGGTTGGACACTGTCTCGCAGTCGGCATTCCAATTCATCCCAAAGATGCTTGATGGGGTTGAGGTCAGGGCTCTGTGCAGGCCAGTCAAGTTCTTCCACACCGATCTCGAAAAACCATTTCTGTATGGACCTCGTATTGTGCGTATACATACATACATACATACTGTACATACATACATACATACATACATACATACATACATACATACATACATACATACATACATACATACATACATACATACATACATACATACATACATACATACATACATACGTACATATGTACATACGTACATACACACACACACACACACACACACACACACACACACACACACACACACACACACACACACACACACACACACACACACACACACACAGGCATATCCATTTATATCCATGGTTTGACATGGTTGTATGGTCAGAGAGAGAGAGAAAGAAAGGGAGAGTGAGACAAAGGGAGAGAGAGAGAGGGAGAGAGGAAAGGAAAGGGAGAGAGGAAAGGAGAGGGAGAGAGAAAGGGAGAGGGAGAGAGGAAAGGAAAGGGAGAGAGGAAAGGAAATGGAGAGAGGAAAGGAAAGTGAGAGAGGAAAGGAGAGGGAGAGAGAAAGGGAGAAGGAGAGAAGAAAGGGAGAGAGGAAAGGAGAGAGAGAGAGGCAAGGAAAGGAAGAGGAAAGAGGGAGGAAAGGAGAGGGAGAGAGGAAAGGAGGGAGAGAGGAAAGAGAGGGAGAGAGAAAGAGAGGGAGAGAGGAAAGGAGAGGGAGAGAGAAATGGAGAGAGAAAGGGAGAGAGAAAGGAAAGGAGAGGGAGAGAGAAAGGAGAGAGAAAGAAAGGAGAAGGAGAGAGGAAAGGAGAGGGAGAGAGAAAGGGAGAAAGGGGAG
Source organism: Oncorhynchus tshawytscha (assembly GCF_018296145.1). Taxonomy (NCBI): domain Eukaryota; kingdom Metazoa; phylum Chordata; class Actinopteri; order Salmoniformes; family Salmonidae; genus Oncorhynchus; species Oncorhynchus tshawytscha. Next base: position 12,481 of record NW_024608467.1, read on the forward strand.
AGAGGAAAGGAGAGGGAGAGAAAGGGAGAAGGAGAGAGGAAAGGAGAGAGAGAGAGGAAAGGAGAGGGAGAGAGAAATGGAGGGGGAGAGGGAAAGAGGAGAGAAAGGGAGAAGGAGAGAGGAAAGGAGAGGGAGAGAGAAAGGAGAGAGGGAGAGGGAGAGAGGAAAGGAGAGGGAGAGAAAGGGAGAAGGAGAGAGGAAAGGAGAGGGAGAGAGAAAGGAGAGGGAGAGAGGAAGGGAGAGAGGGAGAGGAAAGAAAGGGAGAAGAGAGAGAGGAAAGGAGAGAGAGAGAGGAAAGGAGAGGGAGAGAGAGAGGAGAGGGGAGAGAAAGGGGAGAGAGGAAAGAGAGAGGGAGAGAAAGGGAGAAGGAGAGAGGAAAGGAGAGGGAGAGAGAAAGGAGAGGGAGAGAAAGGAGAGGGAGAGAGAAAGGAGAGGGAGAGGAAAGGAGAGGGAGAGAAAGGAAAGGGAGAGGGAGGGAGAGGAAAGGAGAGGGAGAGAAAGGGAGAGGGGAGAGAGGAAAGGAGAGGAGAGAAGGGAGAGGGAGAGAGGAAAGGAGAGGGAGAAAGGGAAAGGAGAGAGGAAAGGAGAGGAGAGAGAAAGGGAGAGGGAGAGAGGAAAGGAGAGGGAGAGAAAGGGAGAAGGGAGAGAGGAAAGGAGAGGGAGAGAAAGGGAGAGGGAGAGAGGAAAGGAGAGGGAGAGAGAAAGGGAGAGGGAGAGAGGAAAGGAGAGGGAGAGAGAAAGGGAGAGGAGAGAGGAAAGGAGAGGGAGAGAGAAAGGGAGAGGGAGAGAGGAAAGGAGGAGAGCGAAAGGGAGAGGAGAGAGAGGAAAGGAGAGGGAGAGAGGAAAGGAGAGGGAGAGAGGAAAGGAGAGGGAGAGAAAGGAGAGGGAGAGAGGAAAGGAGAGAGAGAGAGAAAGGAGAGGGAGAGAGGAAAGGAGAGGGAGAGAAAAAGGGAGAGAGGGAGAGAGAGGAAAGGAGAGGGAGAGAGAAAGGGAGAGGGAGAGAGGGAAAGGAGAGGGAGGAGAGGGAGAGAGGAGAGGGAGAGAGGAAAGGAGAGGGAGAGAGAAAGGGAGAGGGAGAGAGGAAAGGAGAGAGAGAGAGAAAAAGGAGAGAGGAAAGGAGAGGGAGAGAAAGGAGAGGAGAGAGGAAAGGAGAGGGAGAGAAAGGGAGAGGGAGAGGAAAGGGAGGAAAGAGAAAGGGGAGAAGGAGAGAGGAAAGGAGAGGGAGAGAGAAAGGGAGAGGGAGAGAGGAAAGGAGAGGGAGAGAAAGGGAGAGGAGAGAGGAGAGGAGAGGGAGAGAAAGGAGGAAAGGAGAGGGAGAGAGGGAGGAAAGGAGAGGGAGAGAGAAAGGGAGAGGAAAGTAGAGGGAGAGAGAAAGGGAGAGGGAGAGAGGAGAGGAGAGGGAGAGAAAGGGAGGAAAGGAGAGGGAGAGAGAAAGGGAGAGGGAAATAGGAAAGGAAAGGAAAGGTATGTGTCTAGCAGAGAAATGTGGAAAAGATGGACAGATTTCTGTATAAACATGATATCTGGAGTGTCTCCAGGAAAGTCAGTTGACCCAGTTCATGATGGGTTTCCCCTCTTTCCTTCCCTTCTTGTCTTCTCTTCACACCAGACCTACTGCTGTTGTGGAAACACTCAGGTATCGTCTAGTGCCACGAGGCTTTCAGGACCCGACCATGTGACCAGACCAGGCAAACTCCTAGCCCTAGTCACGAATCCTGCCATAGTTCTGCAGAGGTTCAGATTGGAACTCTTCTGGAATGAAATACGTCATTATGACTAATCAAAACATCCAGAGAGAGTTCCGTTTGTGCCCAATAACTTTTAGATGATGTGTAAAAGTTAGTTCTAAAGTAGAACACAAACAAGTTGATTATGACACATTTATTTGGAGTTGTTATTGATCTGACCATTGACTGGGGCACCAAGTCTGTAGTCCCATAGAGGGGCTGGGTGGGGCACCAAATCTGTAGTCCTGTAGAGGGGCTGGGTGGGGCACCAAATCTGTAGTCCTGTAGAGGGGCTGGGTGGGGCACCAAGTCTGTAGTCCTGTAGAGGGGCTGGGTGGGGCACCAAGTCTGTAGTCCTGTAGAGGGGCTGGGTGGGACACCAAGTCTGTAGTCCTGTAGAGGGGCTGGGTAGGGCACCAAGTCTGTAGTCCTGTAGAGGGGCTGGGTGGGGCACCAAGTCTGTAGTCCTGTAGAGGGGCTGGGTGGGACACCAAGTCTGTAGTCCTGTAGAGGGGCTGGGTGGGACACCAAGTCTGTAGTCCTGTAGAGGGGCTGGGTGGGACACCAAGTCTGTAGTCCTGTAGAGGGGCTGGGTAGGGCACCAAGTCTGTAGTCCTGTAGAGGGGCTGGGTAGGGCACCAAGTCTGTAGTCCTGTAGAGGGGCTGGGTGGGGCACCAAGTCTGTAGTCCTGTAGAGGGGCTGGGTATGGCACCAAGTCTGTAGTCCTGTAGAGGGACTGGGTATGGCACCAAGTCTGTAGACCTGTAGAGGGGCTGGGTGGGCACCAAGTCT
>NW_024608467.1:20000-27500 GCF_018296145.1 Oncorhynchus tshawytscha
AAAACAGGCCTGTGTACAACCTCCATGGTTATGGATCATAAAACAGGCCTGTGTACAACCTCCATGGTTATGGATTATAAAACAGGCCTGTACAACCTCCATGGTTATGGATCATAAAACAGGCCTGTACAACCTCCATGGTTATGGATCATAAAACAGGCCTGTACAACCTCCATGGTTATGGATTATAAAACAGGCCTGTGTACAACCTCCATGGTTATGGATTATAAAACAGGCCTGTACAACCTCCATGGTTATGGATCATAAAACAGGCCTGTGTACAACCTCCATGGTTATGGATCATAAAACAGGCCTGTACAACCTCCATGGTTATGGATTATAAAACAGGCCTGTACAACCTCCATGGTTATGGATCATAAAACAGGCCTGTGTGCAACCTCCATGGTTATGGATTATAAAACAGACCTGTGTGCAACCTCCATGTTTATGGATCATAAAACAGGCCTGTGTGCAACCTCCATGTTTATGGATCATAAAACAGGCCTGTTATGCAACCTCCATGGTTATGGATCATAAAACAGGCCTGTACAACCTCCATGGTTATGGACCTCCATGGTTATGGACCTTATAAAACAGGCCTGTACAACCTCCATGGTTATGGATTATAAAACAGGCCTGTACAACCTCCATGGTTATGGATCATAAAACAGGCCTGTACAACCTCCATGGTTATGGATCATAAAACAGGCCTGTACAACCTCCATTGTTATGGATTATAAAACAGGCCTGTACAACCTCCATGGTTATGGATCATAAAACAGGCCTGTACAACCTCCATGGTTATGGATCATAAAACAGGCCTGTACAACCTCCATGGTTATGGATTATAAAACAGGCCTGTGTACAACCTCCATGGTTATGGATTATAAAACAGGCCTGTACAACCTCCATGGTTATGGATCATAAAACAGGCCTGTACAACCTCCATGGTTATGGATTATAAAACAGGCCTGTACAACCTCCATGGTTATGGATCATAAAACAGGCCTGTGTGCAACCTCCATGGTTATGGATTATAAAACAGACCTGTGTGCAACCTCCATGTTTATGGATCATAAAACAGGCCTGTACAACCTCCATTGTTATGGATTATAAAACAGGCCTGTACAACCTCCATGGTTATGGATCATAAAACAGGCCTGTACAACCTCCATGGTTATGGATTATAAAACAGGCCTGTACAACCTCCATGGTTATGGATCATAAAACAGGCCTGTACAACCTCCATGGTTATGGATTATAAAACAGGCCTGTGTACAACCTCCATGGTTATGGATTATAAAACAGGCCTGTACAACCTCCATGGTTATGGATCATAAAACAGGCCTGTGTACAAATGGTTATGGATTATAAAACAGGCCTGTACAACCTCCATGGTTATGGATCATAAAACAGGCCTGTACAACCTCCATGGTTATGGATCATAAAACAGGCCTGTACAACCTCCATGGTTATGGATCATAAAACAGGCCTGTACAACCTCCATGGTTATGGATCATAAAACAGGCCTGTACAACCTCCATGGTTATGGATCATAAAACAGGCCTGTGTACAACCTCCATGGTTATGGATCATAAAACAGGCCTGTACAACCTCCATGGTTATGGATCATAAAACAGGCCTGTACAACCTCCATGGTTATGGATTATAAAACAGGCCTGTGTACAACCTCCATGGTTATGGATCATAAAACAGGCCTGTTCAACCTCTTATTTCACTCTCATCTGAACCTGAACACAACTGTACAAAAAGTGCACTCTGGAGTGAGTGAGTGAGTGTGTGTGTGTGTGTGTGTGTGTGTGTGTGTGTGTGTGTGTGTGTGTGTCTGTCGTGTTATCGGTTCATGAGTCTTGTTTCCCTTGTCTTGCAAGTATTAGTTCCCATGGTTACACTTGTGTCTTCTCTCCAGACTACCGTACAGGGCCGTGCTTTGCGTCTGTGAGTAACCAGATGTGCCAGGGCCAGCTGACGGGCATCGTGTGTACCAAGACACTGTGCTGTGCCACCGTGGGGAGGGCGTGGGGCACCCCTGTGAGATGTGCCCCGCCCAGCCTCACCCCTGCAGGAGAGGATTTATACCCAACCACCGTACTGGAGCTTGTCAAGGTACAGTAACACACCTGCGCTCAGTGTAGGTGTGTGTCTGTGTGTTCGTCTCTCCCTCTTTCTCCATCTTAACCCAGAGTACCCCCCCCCTTACCCATCCAGAGGATTAGGTTAATTGGGTTAAATGAGGGCTGGGTGTCAGGGTACCTCCTGGGTAAAGAATGCCAGCAGACAGTCACCGCGGCAGCTGTCAGAGAAAGGAACACGGGTCAGTGGCAGCGCCACGTGGGAGAGCAGCTCATTGCTGGTAACACAGCAATGGTACAGCCCTGACCCAGACCCAACAACATTATGGTCCAGCCCTGACCCAGACCCAACAACATTATGGTCCATTATGGTCCAGTTCTGACCCAGACCCAACAACATTATGGTCCAGTTCTGACCCAGAACAACATTATGGTCCAGCCCTGACCCAACAACATTATGGTCCAGCCCTGACCCAGACCCAACAACATTATGGTTACCCAGGTCCAGCCCTGACCCAACAACATTATGGTCCAGCCCCGACCTAGACCCAACAACATTATGGTCCAGCCCTGACCCAGAACAACATTATGGTCCAGCCCTGACCCAACAACATTATGGTCCATTATGGTCCAGCCCTGACCCAGACCCAACAACATTATGGTCCAGCCCCGACCTAGACCCAACAACATTATGGTCCAGCCCTGACCCAACAACATTATGGTACAGTCCTGACCCAGACCCAACAACATTATGGTCCAGCCCTGACCCAACAACATTATGGTACAGTCCTGACCCAGACCCAACAACATTATGGTCCAGCCCTGACTCAACAACATTATGGTCAAGCCATGACCCAACAACATTATGGTCAAGCCCTGACCCAACAACATTATGGTCCAGCCCTGACCCAACAACATTATGGTCAAGCCCTGACCCAACAACATTATGGTCAAGCCCTGACCCAACAACATTATGGTCAAGCCCTGACCCAACAACATTATGGTCCAGGCCTGATGGTCCAGTGAAGAGACTATAGATGACTATTATCAAGCTGGACAGAGTGAGGAGACTATAGATGACTGTTATCAAGGCTGAGGCCTGAGGACAGGAGCTGAGTCCTGAGGACAGGGGCTGAGGCCTGAGGACAGAGGCTGAGGCCTGATCAAGCTGGACAGAGTAAAGAGACTATAGATGACTGTTATCAAGGCTGAGGCCTGAGGACAGGAGCTGAGACCTGAGGACAGGGGCTGAGGCCTAAGGACAGAGGCTGAGGCCTGATCAAGCTGGACAGAGTGAAGAGACTATAGATGACTGTTATCAAGCTGGACTGAGTGAAGAGACTATAGATGACTGTTATCAAGGCTGAGGCCTGAGGACAGGAGCTGAGGCCTGAGGACAGGAGCTGAGGCCTGAGAACAGGGGCTGAGGGCCTGAGGCTGAGGATAGAAGCTGAGACCTAAGGACAGGGTTTCTTTTTCTCTATTCTACCCTCTCTTCTCTCTCCTCGTCTGGCTGAGGGACGTAGCATAGCAGAGGCTGTACTCTGATTTACTACTCCTGTGTGTGTGTGTGTGTGTGTGTGTGTGTGTGTGTGTGTGTGTGTGTGTGTGTGTGTGTGTGTGTGTGTGTGTGTGTGTGTGTGTGTGTGTGTGTGTGTGTGTGTGTGTGTGTGTGTGTGTGTGTGTGTGTGTGTGTGTGTGTGTGTGTGTGTGTGCATATGCATACAGAGCAAGGTTGGGATGGTAAGTGTTTGGAAGTGTGAGTGTGTGAGCTCAGACATACACAACCCCAAGAGAACTCTAAACAACTCTAAACTGGGAAGATCTCACTGCTCTAACGCACTGGGACGATCTCCACCCTGCTCTAACGCACTGGGACGATCTCCACCCTGCTCTAACGCACTGGGACGATCTGCTCTCACGCACTGGGACGATCTCCACCCTGCTCTCACGCACTGGGACGATCTCCACCCTGCTCTCACGCACTGGGACGATCTCCACCCTGCTCTAATGCACTGGGACGATCTCCACCCTGCTCTCACGCACTGGGACGATCTACACCCTGCTCTAACGCACTGGGACTATCTCCACCCTGCTCTAATGCACTGGGACTATCTCCACCCTGCTCTCACGCACTGGGACGATCTACACCCTGCTCTAACGCACTGGGACTATCTCCACCCTGCTCTAATGCACTGGGACTATCTCCACCCTGCTCTAATGCACTGGGACTATCTCCACCCTACTCTAATGCACTGGGACGATCTCCACCCTGCTCTCATTCACTGGGACGATCTCCACCCTGCTCTCATTCACTGGGACGATCTCCACCCTGCTCTAATGCACTGGGACGATCTACACCCTGCTCTAACGCACTGGGACTATCTCCACCCTGCTCTAATGCACTGGGACTATCTCCACCCTACTCTAATGCACTGGGACGATCTCCACCCTGCTCTCATTCACTGGGACGATCTCCACCCTGCTCTCATTCACTGGGATGATCTCCACCCTGCTCTCATTCACTGGGACGATCTCCACCCTGCTCTCATTCACTGGGACGATCTCCACCCTGCTCTCATGCACTGGGATGATCTCCACCCTGCTCTCACTCACTGGGACGATCTCCACCCTGCTCTCACTCACTGAGACGATCTCCACCCTGCTCTCATGCACTGGGATGATCTCCACCCTGCTCTCACTCACTGAGACGATCTCCACCCTACTCTCATGCACTGGGACGATCTCCACCCTACTCTCACTCACTGGGATGATCTCTACCCTGCTCTACACTCACTGAGACGATCTCCACCCTGCTCTACACTCACTGGGACGATCTCCACCCTGCTCTACACTCACTGAGACAATCTCCACCCTGCTCTACACTCACTTGGACAATCTCCACCCTGCTCTACACTCACTGAGATGATCTCCACCCTACTCTCATGCACTGGGACGATCTCCACCCTACTCTCACTCACTGGGACGATCTCCACCCTGCTCTACACTCACTGAGACGATCTCCACCCTACTCTACACTCACTGAGACGATCTCCACCCTGCTCTACACTCACTGGGTCAATCTCCACCCTGCTCTACACTCACTGAGACGATCGCCACCCTGCTCTACACTCACTGGGACGATCTCCACCCTGCTCTACACTCATTGAGACGATCTCCACCCTGCTCTACACTCACTGAGACGATCTCCACCCTGCTCTACACTCACTGGGACGATCTCCACCCTGCTCTACACTCATTGAGACGATCTCCACCCTGCTCTACACTCACTGGGACGATCTCCACCCTGCTCTACACTCACTGAGACGATCTCCACCCTGCTCTACACTCACTGGGACGATCTCCACCCTGCTCTACACTCACTGAGACGATCTCCACCCTGCTCTCATGCACTGGGACGGACTGTGTATTCTGTTCATTTGTATGAGTGTGGGTGTATGTGGGTGGGTGTATGAGTGTGGGTGTATGAGTGTGGGTGTATGTGGGCGGGTGTATGAGTGTGGGTGTGTGGGTGTACAGTATGAGTGTGGGTGTATGTGGGTGGGTGAGTATGTGGGGATGTGTGAGCGTGTGTGTTTGTTTTTGGTTTTACTAACCTTATGGGGACCAGAAGTCCTAGGGTTAGGGTTAGGGTTAGGGTTAGGGTTAGGGTTAGGGTTAAAATTAGGGATAGGGTTAGGGGTAAGGGTTAGGGTTAGAATTATGGTTAGGGTTAGAATTAGGGATAGGGTTAGGGGTAAGGGTTAGGGTTAGGGTTAGGCATAGGGTTAGGCATAGGGTTAGGGGTTTGGTTTAGGGTTAGGGTTAGAATTAGGGATAGGGTTAGGGATTAGGTTTAGGGTTAGAGTTTGGGGTTAGGGATTAGGTTTAGGGTTAGGGTTAGGGTAAGAATTAGGGATAGGGTTAGGGTTAGGGGTAAGGGTTAGGGGTAAGGGTTAGGGGTTAGGTTTAGGATTAGGGTTAGAATTAGGGATAGGGTTAGGGGTTAGGGATTAGGGTTAGAGATTGGGGTTAGGGTTAGGGATTAGGGAAAGGGTAAGAATTAGGGTTAGGGTTAGGGGTTAGGTTTAGGGTTAGAGTTTGGGGTTAGAGTTAGGTTAAGTGTTAGGGTTAGAGTTTGGGGTTAGGCGTTAGGGTTAGAATTAGGGATAGGGTTAGGGGTTAGGTTTAGGGTTAGAGTTTGGGGTTAGAGTTAGGTTAAGTGTTAGGGTTAGTAAAAACAGGGTTTTGATTGGGAATACATTGTTTGGTCTCCACAAGGATAGTAAAGTAAACATATGTGTGTATACTGTGTTGCTAACAGTGTGTTCTGTGTGTGTAGATGTGGATGAGTGCCAGGCCATCCCAGGTCTGTGTCAGGGTGGGAACTGTATCAACACTGTGGGATCCTTCCAGTGTAAATGTCCTGCTGGACACAAGTTCAATGAGATCACACAGAAATGTGAAGGTAAGACCACACACACACACACGCACGCACACACACACACACACACACACACACACACACACACACATGCGCGCGCGCACACACACACACACATGCGCGCGCGCACACACACACACACACAAGTCAGACTCAGACTCATACTTACATGTATATCAGAACATTTAAAGGTCATTTAAAGGTCATATTTTGTCAGAAGCAAATATTCAGTGTAAGAAGTCAACTTTACTCAGTATAAGGAATATGTTTATTCAGCATACAGTTAGTGTTCACTCTGAACGACCTCAGGGCTACTGTGTCACATATACTAGATACAATGTACTTCTTTCATTTCTCCCTGTCACCCAGACTGGGATTTCAAATATCTGTTAGTTTGACATTTCCTAATTGTATCCGGTAAAAGCCAGAGTTGAAAGGCGTTTGGGATGAGTTGTGGTTGTTGCAGCGTCAGTCAGGATGTTATAATGATCAGTGTAGGGAACAGACCACACACATCCCCTACATCACTACCTCCATACACTACTCTGACATTATCCCTCATTAAATCAAACCTGCTCTCTACTTTCTCTAAGCCACTTCATTTCATTTGATTGAATTGAATCAGAGCAGACTTCATCTGGTTTAATGTACATTTAAAGGAGCAGATTGAACTACAGATCTAACTCTCTTCATGTCAGTGTGAGGACCTACCCTTGGTGAGGGCTGAATAGAGACACATTCATCTATGGTCGTACTAGCAGAGTGGTACAGAATGCAGACACATTCATCTATGGTCGTCCTAGCAGAGTGGTACAGAATGCAGACACATTCATCTATGGTCGTCCTAGCAGAGTGGTACAGAATGCAGACACATTCATCTATGGTCGTCCTAGCAGAGTGGTACAGAATGCAGACACATTCATCTATGGTCGTCCTAGCAGAGTGGTACAGAATGCAGACACA
>NW_024608467.1:32500-62500 GCF_018296145.1 Oncorhynchus tshawytscha
TAGACAGGACCATGGAGAGACAGACAGGGATACTGATATACTGGATGTATCCTGACTAGACAGGTGGAGAGACACACAGGGATACTGATATACTGGATGTATCCTGACTAGACAGGACCATGGAGAGACAGACAGGGATACTGATATACTGGATGTATCCTGACTAGACAGGACCACGGAGAGACAGACAGGGATACTGATATACTGGATGTATCCTGACAGACCACGGAGAGACAGACAGGGATACTGATATACTGGATGTATCCTGACTAGACAGGACCATGGAGAGACAGACAGGGATAGGGATATACTGGATGTATCCTGACTAGACAGGACCATGGAGAGACACACAGGGATACTGATATACTGAATGTATCCTGACTAGACAGGACCATGGAGAGACACACAGGGATACTGATATACTGGATGTATCCTGACTAGACAGGACCATGGAGAGACACACAGGGATACTGATATACTGGATGTATCCTGACTAGACAGGACCATGGAGAGACACACAGGGATACTGATATACTGAATGTATCCTGACTAGACAGGACCATGGAGAGACACACAGGGATACTGATATACTGGATGTATCCTGACTAGACAGGACCATGGAGAGACAGACAGGGATACTGATATACTGAATGTATCCTGACTAGACAGGACCATGGAGAGACACACAGGGATACTGATATACTGGATGTATCCTGACTAGACAGGACCATGGAGAGACACACAGGGATACTGATATACTGAATGTATCCTGACTAGACAGGACCATGGAGAGACAGACAGGGATACTGATATACTGGATGTATCCTGACTAGACAGGACCATGGAGAGACACACAGGGATAGGGATATATGATATTCTCTTGTCTGAAGGAGACATCACGTCAGACTGGTTTGTACACACACTTTCTGTCTCAGGTGCCTCTGCGTAGTCACACAGTGTGGAGGAAGCATTCAGTTTTGCGTGTGTGTGTCTGTGTGTGTGTATGCTTGTGCGTTTGTGTGTGCCAATGAGAAACAGCAATGGTCCACTAGCCATTGGACTGACCGTGCGTGTTAGGAACATGCACACACATACTCGCCAACACACACACACACACACACACCAGGAACTCCCCTCCAAATATGTCCAGAGAGAGCAGTAAATCAGGACCAGATCGGTTCAGTCCGACTCACAAAGGATCCGGCAGGAATTTGGGTCAGAGTGGTCAAATTGACACACACACGCACACACACACACACACACACACACACACACACACACACACACACACACACACACACACACACACACACACACACACACACACACACACACACACACACACACACACACACACACACACACACACACACACACACACACCAACACAGTCCCCCAGGAGAGGATGTTTGTGAGGAAGGAAGGTTCGCTATGAGCTTTCTGCTTCACAGAGAGCTGCTGGACCAGACATATCTATCTGTTTCCCACCAATACTATACATTCATATGAACATCAACAAGCTCTGGCCCTGTGTTGAGATGTTTGTCCTGTTCCCTCCTTTATCCCCTCCTCTCTCTCTCCCTCCCTCTCCTTCCCCTCATCTTCCTCTGTCTCTCTTCCTCTCTCCCCCTTCTCTCCCATCCTCTCTCCTCTTTCCTCACTCCCTTCCCCTCACCCCACTTAACTCAGAATCCCAATAGCCTGTTCTCTCTCTAGATATCCATGGTGGGTATTTCTAGGATGTGTTTGGTATAAACACGTGTTGTCTGGTTTTGTCTTTCTCCAGATGCCCGGGGTGGGTACTGCTATGCCAGCCTGCTGAACGGGCGTTGTGCCAACCAGAACTCCCAGCTCCTGACCAAGATACAGTGCTGCTGTGACAGTGGGCGCTGCTGGTCAGACGGGTCCAGTCCTGAGTTGTGCCCCATGACAGGGACTGGTAGGTACTGACCCAGTACTCATGTCCAATCAGCAATCATTTTCACTTTAGCTGTAGATGTTTCTTCTCTATTTCGTCATATTTCTATGTGTCTCTCTCTCTGCTCTAGATGAGTACCAGAAGCTGTGCACACAGGTGCAGACCAGTCCAGGGGGGGGGGCTCTCCCAGGCGGGGGAGGGACTCTCCCAGGTGGAGGAGGGCCTCTCCCAGGCGGGGGAGGGGGAAGACCAGGAGTTCCCCAGGTCCCAGGTATCTACCCCAAGACCACCCTACCCAGGACCACCAATCCCTTTCCAGCCTCCGCCTGGACCAGGTAAATACCCTGGACCCAGTAAGTAGTACCCTGACCTCTTACCCCTCACCTCTCACCCCTGAAGCCTCCTCACATGTTAAAATCAGAGTCATATTAAAACCTTAGTGGTTAAGAAATCCTTCAGTAGTGGGTCAACATAATTACTAGAGGTGCATGTGTAATGAAGTGTCTCTTATGACTATGAATGTGGTAATGTGGTAACCCCTCTTTCTGTCTCTCACCCCCCTTTTCTCTCTCCCTCTCCCTCTCTCCTTTCCCCCTCTCCCCACTACATCCCTCATCCTCATCCTCTCCATCCCTCTCCTTTTCCCCTCTCCCCACTACATCCCTCTCCCTCCCTCTCCTTTCCCCCTCTCCCCTCTACATCCCTCTCCCTCATCCTCTCCCTCCCTCTCCTTTCCCCCTCTCCCCTATACATCCCTCTCCCTCCCTCTACTTTCCCCCTCTCCCCCTCTACATCCCTCTCCCTCCCTCTCCTTTCCCCCTCTCCCCTCTACATCCCTCTCCCTCCTCTCCTTTCCCCCTCTCCCCACTATATCCCTCTCCCTCTCTCTCCTTCTCTCTCCTTTCCCCTCTCCCCTCTACATCCCTCTCCCTCATCCTCTCCCCTCTCTCCTTTCCCCCTCTCCCCACTATATCCCTCTCCCTCTCTCTCCTTCTCTCTCCTTTCCCCTCTCCCTCTACATCCCTCTCCCTCATCCTCTCCCTCCCTCCCTCTCCTTTCCCCCTCTCCCCACTACATCCCTCTCCCTCCCTCTCTCTCCTTCTCTCTCCTTTCCCCTCTCCCTCTCCTTTCCCCCTCTCCCCCTCATCCCTCTCCCTCTCTCTCCTTTCCCCCTCTCCCCACTATATCCCTCTCCCTCTCTCTCCTTCTCTCTCCTTTCCCCTCTCCCCTCTACATCCCTCTCCCTCATCCTCTCCCTCTCTCTCCTTTCCCCCTCTCCCCACTATATCCCTCTCCCTCTCTCTCCTTCTCTCTCCTTTCCCCTCTCCCCTCTACATCCCTCTCCCTCATCCTCTCCCTCTCTCTCCTTTCCCCCTCTCCCCACTATATCCCTCTCCCTCTCTCTCCTTCTCTCTCCTTTCCCTCTCCCCTCTACATCCCTCTCCCTCATCCTCTCCCTCCTCTCTCCTTTCCCCCTCTTCCCACTATATCCCTCTCCCTCTCTCTCTTTTCCCCCTCTTCCCACTACATCCCTCTCCCTCTCTCTCTTTTCCCCCTCTCCCCACTATATCCCTCTCCCTCTCTCTCCTTCTCTCTCCTTTCCCCTCTCCCCTCTACATCCCTCTCCCTCATCCTCTCCCTCTCTCTCCTTTCCCCCTCTCCCCACTATATCCCTCTCCCTCTCTCTCCTTCTCTCTCCTTCCCCTCTCCCTCTACATCCCTCTCCCTCATCCTCTCCCTCTCTCTCCTTTTCTCCCTCTTCCCTATAATCCCTCTCCCTCTCTCTCCTTCTCTCTCCTTTCCCCTCTCCCCTCTACATCCCTCTCCCTCATCCTCTCCCTCTCTCTCCTTTCCCCCTCTCCCCACTATATCCCTCTCCCTCTCTCTCCTTCTCTCTCCTTTCCCCTCTCCCCTCTACATCCCTCTCCCTCATCCTCTCCCTCTCTCTCCTTTCCCCCTCTCCCCACTATATCCCTCTCCCTCTCTCTCCTTCTCTCTCCTTTCCCCTCTCCCCTCTACATCCCTCCCTCATCCTCTCCCTCTCTCTCCTTTCCCCCTCTCCCCACTATATCCCTCTCCCTCTCTCTCCTTCTCTCTCCTTTCCCCTCTCCCCTCTACATCCCTCTCCCTCATCCTCTCCCTCTCTCTCCTTTCCCCCTCTTCCCACTATATCCCTCTCCCTCTCTCTCTTTTCCCCCTCTTCATCCCTATCCCTCTCCCTCTCTCTCTCTTTCCCCCTCTCCCCACTATATCCCTCTCCCTCTCTCTCCTTCTCTCTCCTTTCCCCTCTCCCCTCTACATCCCTGTCCCTCATCCTCTCCCTCTCTCTCCTTTCCCCCCTCCCCACTATATCCCTCTCCCTCTCTCTCCTTCTCTCTCCTTCCCCTCTCCCCTCTACATCCCTCTCCCTCATCCTCTCCTCTCTCTCCTTTACTCCTCTCTCCACTACATCTCCCCTCCAGTCATCCAGACCCAGAACATCAGTACCAGCATTACTAACATGTGTGCGGTATACAGGAACCTGTGTCTGAACGGCCGCTGTGTCCCCTCCCCTGGAAGCTACCGCTGTGACTGTAACATGGGCTTCAGACTAGACTCACGAGGAGAGTGTATCGGTGAGGGATGGATCGATGGAGGAGGGAGAGAGGGATGGGGAGGGAGAGGGCAGGAGGGTGAGGGGAGGAGGGAGAGAGGGATGGAGGATGGAGGAATGAGGGAGGGAGAAGGCAGGAGGGGAAGGGGAGGAGGGAGAGAGGGATGGAGGATGGAGGAGGGATGGGGAGGGAAAGGGAAGGAGGGTGAGGGGAGGAGGGAGAGAGGGATGGAGGATGGAGGGAGGGATGGGGAGGGAAAGGGCAGGAGGGTGAGGGGAGGAGGGAGAGAGGGATGGGGAGGGAAAGGGCAGGGGGTGAGGGTAGGAGGGAGAGAGGGATGGAGGATGGAGGGAGGGATGGGGAGGGAAAGGGCAGGAGGGTGAGGGGAGGAGGGGAGAGGGATGGAGGATGGAGGGAGGGATGGGGAGGGAAAGGGCAGGAGGGTGAGGGGAGGAGGGAGAGAGGGATGGAGGATGGAGGGAGGGATGGGGAGGGAAAGGGCAGGAGGGTGAGGGGAGGAGGGAGGAGGGATGGGGAGGGAAAGGGCAGGAGGGGAGGGGGGGAGGGGAGAGGGATGGAGGATGGAGGGAGGGATGGGGAGGGAAAGGGCAGGAGGGTGAGGGGAGGAGGGGAGAGGGATGGAGGATGGAGGGAGGGATGGGGAGGGAAAGGGCAGGAGGGTGAGGGGAGGAGGGAGAGAGGGATGGGGGAGGGAAAGGGCAGGAGGGTGAGGGGAGGAGGGAGAGAGGGATGGAGGATGGAGGGAGGGATGGGGAGGGAAAGGGCAGGAGGGTGAGGGGGAGGAGGGAGAGAGGGATGGGGAGGGAAAGGGCAGGAGGGTGAGGGGAGGAGGGAGAGAGGGATGGAGGATGGAGGATGGAGGGAGGGATGGGGGAGGGAGAGGGCAGGAGGGTGAGGGGAGGAGGGAGAGAGGGATGGGGAGGGAAAGGGCAGGAGGGTGGGGGGGAGGAGGGAGAGAGGGATGGAGGATGGAGGGAGGGATGGGGAGGGAAAGGGCAGGAGGGTGAGGGGAGGGGAGGGGAGAGAGGGATGGGGAGGGAAAGGGAGGGAGGGTGAGGGGAGGGGAGGAGGGAGAGAGGGATGGGGAGGGAAAGGGCAGGAGGGTGAGGGGAAGAGGGAGAGAGGGATGGGGAGGGAAAGGCAGGAGGAGGGTGAGGGGAGGAGGGAGAGAGGGATGGAGGATGGAGGAATGAGGGAGGGTGAGGGGAGGAGGGTGAGAGGGAGAGAGGAGAGAGGGAGAGAGAGAGAGAGAGGGGAAGGGTGGGAGGGAGGGTGGTAGGGACAGATGGACAGAGTTTGGTTCTTACGAGTGTGCTTGCTCTCCAGATGATGATGAGTGTGCGCGGAACCCATGTGTGAACGGAGAGTGTGTGAACACGGCTGGATCCTACTTCTGCCAGTGTCCTGCTGGCTTCCAGTCTACTGCTACCAGGACCGAGTGCAGAGGTAACACACACACAACTGTACACACACACACATACACAAACACAGAGTGGTGTGAATATCATGTCCTGTGTGTGTTTCAGACCTGGATGAGTGTGTGGCAAACGGTCGTATCTGTAACAACGGAAGGTGTGTGAACACTGAGGGGAGCTTCCACTGTGTCTGTAACGCCGGCTTTGAGATCTCTACTGACGGGAAGAACTGTCAAGGTCTGTCTCAAACACACCTCTCTCTCTGTTTGTCTTTGTGGATCTCTGTTGATCTCTGTTGGTCTCTGTTGGTCTCTGTTGATCTCTGTTGGTCTCTGTTGATCTCTGTTTGTCTTTGTGGATCTCTGTTGATCTCTGTTGATCTCTGTTTGTCTTTGTGGATCTCTGTTGATCTCTGTTGATCTCTGTTGGTCTCTGTTGATCTCTGTTTGTCTTTGTGGATCTCTGTTGGTCTCTGTTGGTCTCTGTTGATCTCTGTTTGTCTTTGTGGATCTCTGTTGATCTCTGTTGATCTCTGTTGATCTCTGTTGATCTCTGTTGGTCTCTGTTGATCTCTGTTGATCTCTGTTGATCTCAGTTGGTCTCTGTTGGTCTCTGTTGGTCTCTGTTGATCTCTGTTGATCTCAGTTGGTCTCTGTTGGTCTCTGTTGATCTATGTTTGTCTCTGTAGATCTCTGTTTGTCTCTGTTGGTCTCTGTTGATCTCTGTTGGTCTCTGTTGGTCTCTGTTGGTCTCTGTTTGTCTCTGTTTGTCTCTGTTGATCTCTGTTGGTCTCTGTTGATCTCTGTTAGTCTCTGTTGGTCTCTGTTGATCTCTGTTGGTCTCTGTTCATCTCTGTTGGTCTCTGTTCATCTCTGTTGGTGTCTGTTGGTCTCTGTTGGTCTCTGTTGATCTCTGATCTCAGTTGGGCTCTGTTGGTGGTCTCTGTTGATCTCTGTTGATCTCTGTTGGTCTCTGTTCATCTCTGTTGGTCTCTGTTCATCTCTGTTGGTGTCTGTTGGTCTCTGTTGATCTCTGTTGATCTCTGTTGGTCTCTGTTGGTCTCTGTTGATCTCTGTTGATCTCTGTTGGTCTCTGTTCATCTCTGTTGGTCTCTGTTCATCTCTGTTGGTCTCTGTTGATCTCTGTTGGTCTCTGTTGGTCTCTGTTGATCTCTGTTGGTCTCTGTTGGTCTCTGTTGATCTCTGTTGATCTCTGTTGATCTCTGTTGGTCTCTGTTCATCTCTGTTGGTCTCTGTTCATCTCTGTTGGTGTCTGTTGGTCTCTGTTGATCTCTGTTGATCTCTGTTGGTCTCTGTTGGTCTCTGTTCATCTCTGTTGGTCTCTGTTCATCTCTGTTGGTGTCTGTTGGTCTCTGTTGATCTCTGTTGATCTCTGTTGGTCTCTGTTGATCTCTGTTGATCTCTGTTGGTCTCTGTTGGTCTCTGTTGATCTCTGTTGATCTCTGTTGGTCTCTGTTGGTCTCTGTTCATCTCTGTTGGTCTCTGTTCATCTCTGTTGGTGATCTCTGTTGGTCTCTGTTGGTCTTTGTTGATCTCTGTTGGTCTATGTTGGTCTCTGTTGGTCTCTGTTGGTCTCTGTTGATCTCTGTTGATCTCTGTTGGTCTCTGTTCATCTCTGTTGGTCTCTGTTCATCTC
This sequence comes from Oncorhynchus tshawytscha, assembly GCF_018296145.1. Taxonomy (NCBI): domain Eukaryota; kingdom Metazoa; phylum Chordata; class Actinopteri; order Salmoniformes; family Salmonidae; genus Oncorhynchus; species Oncorhynchus tshawytscha. The sequence continues at coordinate 40,105 of NW_024608467.1, forward strand.
TGTTGGTCTCTGTTCATCTCTGTTGGTGTCTGTTGGTCTCTGTTGATCTCTGTTGATCTCTGTTGGTCTCTGTTGGTCTCTGTTGGTCTCTGTTGATCTCTGTTGGTCTCTGTTCATCTCTGTTGGTGTCTGTTGGTCTCTGTTGATCTCTGATCTCTGATGGTCTCTGTTGGTCTCTGTTGGTCTCTGTTGATCTCTGTTGATCTCTGTTGGTCTCTGTTGGTCTCTGTTGGTGTCTGTTGGTCTCTGTTGGTCTCTGTTGATCTCTGTTGATCTCTGTTGATCTATGTTGGTCTCTGTTGGTCTCTGTTGGTCTCTGTTGATCTCTGTTGGTCTCTGTTCATCTCTGTTGGTGTCTGTTGGTCTCTGTTGTTCTCTGTTGATCTATGTTGGTCTCTGTTGGTCTCTGTTGGTCTCTGTTGATCTCTGTTGGTCTCTGTTCATCTCTGTTGGTGTCTGTTGGTCTCTGTTGGTCTCTGTTGATTGCTGTTGATCTCTGTTGATCTCAGTTGGTCTCTGTTGATCTCTGTTGATCTCAGTTGGTCTCTGTTGGTCTCTGTTGGTCTCTGTTGATCTCTGTTGATCTCAGTTGGTCTCTGTTGGTCTCTGTTGGTCTCTGTTGGTCTCTGTTGATCTCTGTTGGTCTCTGTTGGTCTCTGTTGGTCTCTGTTGGTCTCTGTTTGTCTCTGTTGGTCTCTGTTGATCTCTGTTTGTCTCTGTTGGTCTTTGTTGATCTCTGTTGATCTCTGTTTGTCTCTGTTGATCTCTGTTAGTCTCTGTTGATCTCTGTTGGTCTCTGTTGATCTCTGTTTGTCTTTGTGGATCTCTGTTGGTCTCTGTTGGTCTCTGTTCATCTCTGTTGGTGTCTGTTGGTCTCTGTTGGTCTCTGTTGATCGCTGTTGATCTCTGTTGATCTCAGTTGGTCTCTGTTGGTCTCTGTTGGTCTCTGTTGATCTCTGTTGATCTCTGTTGGTCTCTGTTGGTCTCTGTTGATCTCTGTTGATCTCTGTTCATCTCTGTTGGTCTCTGTTGGTCTCTGTTGATCTCTGTTGATCTCTGTTGGTCTCTGTTGATCTCTGTTGGTGTCTGTTGGTCTCTGTTGGTCTCTGTTGATCTATGTTGGTCTCTGTTGGTCTCTGTTGGTCTCTGTTGATCTCTGTTGATCTCTGTTGGTCTCTGTTCATCTCTGTTGGTGTCTGTTGGTCTCTGTTGGTCTCTGTTGTCTCTGTTGATCTCTGTTGATCTCAGTTGGTCTCTATTGGTCTCTGTTCGTCTCTGTTGATCTCTGTTGGTCTCTGTTGGTCTCTGTTCGTCTCTGTTGGTCTCTGTTTGTCTCTGTTTGTCTCTGTTGATCTCTGTTGATCTCTGTTTGTCTCTGTTGGTCTCTGTTGATCTCTGTTGATCTCTGTTGGTCTCTGTTGATCTCTGTTGATCTCTGTTGATCGCTGTTGGTCTCTGTTCATCTCTGTTGGTGTCTGTTGGTCTCTGTTGGTCTCTGTTGATCGCTGTTGATCTCTGTTGATCTCAGTTGGTCTCTGTTGGTCTCTGTTGATCTCTGTTGATCTCAGTTGGTCTCTGTTGGTCTCTGTTGGTCTCTGTTGATCTCTGTTGGTCTCTGTTGGTCTCTGTTGATCTCTGTTGGTCTCTGTTTGTCTCTGTTTGTCTCTGTTGATCTCTGTTTGTCTCTGTTGGTCTTTGTTGATCTCTGTTGATCTCTGTTGATCTCTGTTTGTCTCTGTTGATCTCTGTTAGTCTCTGTTGATCTCTGTTGGTCTCTGTTGATCTCTGTTTGTCTTTGTGGATCTCTGTTGGTCTCTGTTGGTCTCTGTTCATCTCTGTTGGTGTCTGTTGGTCTCTGTTGGTCTCTGTTGATCGCTGTTGATCTCTGTTGATCTCAGTTGGTCTCTGTTGGTCTCTGTTGGTCTCTGTTGATCTCTGTTGATCTCAGTTGGGCTCTGTTGGTCTCTGTTGATCTCTGTTGATCTCTGTTGATCTCTGTTGGTCTCTGTTCATCTCTGTTGGTCTCTGTTCATCTCTGTTGGTGTCTGTTGGTCTCTGTTGATCTCTGTTGATCTCTGTTGGTCTCTGTTGGTCTCTGTTGGTCTCTGTTGATCTCTGTTGATCTCTGTTGGTCTCTGTTCATCTCTGTTGGTCTCTGTTGGTCTCTGTTGGTCTCTGTTGATCTCTGTTGATCTCTGTTGATCTCTGTTGGTCTCTGTTGGTCTCTGTTGATCTCTGTTGGTCTCTGTTGGTCTCTGTTGGTCTCTGTTGGTCTCTGTTGATCTCTGTTGGTCTCTGTTCATCTCTGTTGGTCTCTGTTGGTCTCTGTTGATCTCTGTTGGTCTCTGTTGATCTCTGTTGGTCTCTGTTGGTCTCTGTTGGTCTCTGTTGGTCTCTGTTGATCTCTGTTGATCTCAGTTGGTCTCTGTTGGTCTCTGTTGTCTCTGTTGGTCTCTGTTGATCTCTGTTGGTCTCTGTTGGTCTCTGTTGATCTCTGTTGGTCTCTGTTTGTCTCTGTTTGTCTCTGTTGATCTCTGTTTGTCTCTGTTGGTCTTTGTTGATCTCTGTTGATCTCTGTTTGTCTCTGTTGATCTCTGTTAGTCTCTGTTGATCTCTGTTGGTCTCTGTTGATCTCTGTTTGTCTTTGTGGATCTCTGTTGGTCTCTGTTCATCTCTGTTGGTGTCTGTTGGTCTCTGTTGGTCTCTGTTGATCGCTGTTGATCTCTGTTGATCTCAGTTGGTCTCTGTTGGTCTCTGTTGGTCTCTGTTGATCTCTGTTGATCTCAGTTGGTCTCTGTTGGTCTCTGTTGATCTCTGTTGATCTCTGTTCATCTCTGTTGGTCTCTGTTCAACTCTGTTGGTGTCTGTTGGTCTCTGTTGATCTCTGTTGATCTCAGTTGGTCTCTGTTGGTCTCTGTTGATCTCTGTTTGTCTCTGTTGATCTATGTTGATCTATGTTTGTCTCTCTCTCTCTCTGTTGATCTCTGTTTGTCTCTATTGGTCTCTGTTTCTCATTGTTTCTCTCTGTTGATCTCTTTTCCTCCCTCTATATCTCACAATTTTCACTTTAATTAACTTTATTAACATGCCCTATTGACACATACTGTCAAATACATCAGTCTCTATCTGTTTCTCTCTGTCTCTCTCTCTTTCGTTCTCTGTTTCTCTCTCTCTGTCTCTCTCTTTCTCTGTTTCTCTCTCTGTCTTTCTGTTTTTCTCTCTCTGTCTCTCTCTCTGTCTCTCTCTCTTTCTCTGTCTCTCTTTCTCTCTCTCTCTGTTTCTCTCTCTCTCTCTTTCTCTCTGTCTCTGTTTCTCTCTCTCTCTGTCTCTCTCTTTTTCTCTGTTTCTCTCTCTGTCTTTCTGTTTCTCTCTCTGTCTCTCTGTTTCTCTCTCTCTGTCTCTCTTTCTCTCTCACTCTCTTTCTCTCTCTCTCTGTTTCTCTCTCTCTCTTTCTCTCTCTCTGTTTCTCTCTCTGTCTCTCTCTCTCTCTCTCTCTCTCTCTCTCTCTCTCTCTCTCTCTCTCTCTGTCTCTCAGTTTCTGTCATTCTTTCTTTCTCTCAATCTTGATTAATTCTCGATCTTAGATCTGGAACCCTCTACACTACTTGAAGTCATGCAGTCGTTCTGTATATTCTAATAGTATTTTCCCACATATTTTAGATTCATTTTGACTTATTGTTATCTATGACCTGTATATATTGTCCTAATATGTTGTGTGTGTGTGTGTGTGTGTGTGTGTGTGTGTGTGTGTGTGTGTGTGTGTGTGTGTGTGTGTGTGTGTGTGTGTGTGTGTGTGTGTGTGTGTGTGTGTGCGTGCGTGCGTGCGTGCGTGCGTGCGTGCGTGCGTGCGTGCGTGCGTGCGTGCGTGTTTGTGTTTGTTTGTTTGTTGGTTTGTTTCTTTCCCCAGACATGGATGAGTGTCTGATCAGGAACATGTGTTTGAATGGGATGTGCATCAACGACGAGGGAAGCTTTAAATGTATTTGTAAACATGGCTATCTGCTCGACCCAACCGGGCGCTTTTGTGTAGGTACGTCTGCTGTCCAATCACAACCCTCTGTCTGCCGCATCAGAAAAGTATATGAAAACTGTCAAATGCAATGTCCCGGAAAGTGTAAAAGTCAGGAAATGTCCTGAAAAGTGTCAATGCCACAAAAATGTACCAAAAGGTGGCAAATTCATGTAAAAAAGGCTAGATGGGAGTTATGTTGCTAGTAGTCTACATAGTGTAGAGCAAGTCTCATTTCAGAGAGGGATGTATTTCCTCAGTAATGAATTGTGTGGTCGAGAGAGGTTAACAGTCTACACAGTCTAGAGAGGTTTAACAGTCTACACAGTCTAGAGAGGTTAACAGTCTACACAGTCTAGAGGTTAACAGTCTAACAGTCTAGAGAGGTTAACAGTCTACACAGTCTAGAGAGGTTAACAGTCTACACAGTCTAGAGAGGTAACAGTTAACAGTCTGGAGAGGTTTAACAGTCTAGAGAGGTTAACAGTCTACACAGTCTAGAGAGGTTTAACAGTCTACACAGTCTAGAGAGGTTTAACAGTCTAGAGAGGTTTAACAGTCTACACAGTCTAGAGAGGTTTAACAGTCTAGAGAGTTTAACAGTCTACACAGTCTAGAGAGGTTTAACAGTCTAGAGAGGTTAACAGTCTACACAGTCTAGAGAGGTTTAACAGTCTAGAGAGGTTAACAGTCTACACAGTCTAGAGAGGTTTAACAGTCTAGAGAGGTTTAACAGTCTAGAGAGGTTTAACAGTCTGGAGAGGTTAACAGTCTACACAGTCTAGAGAGGTTAACAGTCTAGAGAGGTTAACAGTCTACACAGTCTAGAGAGGTTAACAGTCTGGAGAGGTTAACAGTCTACACAGTCTAGAGAGGTTTAACAGTCTAGAGAGGTTTAACAGTCTAGAGAGGTTAAACAGTCTAGAGAGGTTAACAGTCTACACAGTCTAGAGAGGTTTAACAGTCTAGAGAGGTTTAACAGTCTAGAGAGGTTAACAGTCTACACAGTCTAGAGAGGTTTAACAGTCTAGAGAGGTTTAACAGTCTAGAGAGGTTAACAGTCTACACAGTCTAGAGAGGTTAACAGTCTACACAGTCTAGAGAGGTTTAACAGTCTAGAGAGGTTTAACAGTCTAGAGAGGTTTAACAGTCTAGAGAGGTTAACAGTCTACACAGTCTAGAGAGGTTAACAGTCTACACAGTCTAGAGAGGTTAACAGTCTGGAGAGGTTAACAGTCTACACAGTCTGGAGAGGTTTAACAGTCTACACAGTCTAGAGAGGTTTAACAGTCTAGAGAGGTTTAACAGTCTACACAGTCTAGAGAGGTTTAACAGTCTACACAGTCTAGAGAGGTTTAACAGTCTAGAGAGGTTAACAGTCTACACAGTCTAGAGAGGTTTAACAGTCTAGAGAGGTTTAACAGTCTACACAGTCTAGAGAGGTTTAACAGTCTACACAGTCTAGAGAGGTTTAACAGTCTACACAGTCTAGAGAGGTTTAACAGTCTAGAGAGGTTTAACAGTCTACACAGTCTAGAGAGGTTTAACAGTCTACACAGTCTAGAGAGGTTTAACAGTCTAGAGAGGTTAACAGTCTACACAGTCAAGAGAGGTTTAACAGTCTACACAGAGGTTAACAGTCTAGAGAGGTTTAACAGTCTCAGTCTAGAGAGGTTTAACAGTCTACACAGTCTAGAGAGGTTTAACAGTCTACACAGTCTAGAGAGGTTTAACAGTCTACACAGTCTAGAGAGGTCTAGAGAGGTTAACAGTCTACACAGTCAAGAGAGGTTTAACAGTCTACACAGTCTAGAGAGGTTTAACAGTCTACACAGTCTAGAGAGGTTTAACAGTCTACACAGTCTAGAGAGGTTTAACAGTCTACACAGTCTAGAGAGGTTTAACAGTCTAGAGAGGTTTAACAGTCTACACAGTCTAGAGAGGTTAGCAGTCTAGAGTGGTTAACAGTCTACACAGTCTAGAGAGGTTAGCAGTCTAGAGAGGTTTAACAGTCTACACTGTCCGTTGAGGCCTCTGTGCTCTTTCTCTGCGTCTGAGGAAACCAAGGTTGGTTCCCAAATGGCATGCTAATTCCAATATACTGTACTACTTCAACCAGAGATCTACAGTATGTACCCTGGCCAAACATAGGGTACTATTTAGGATACAGGGTGTTATTTGGGACACAACCCATGTTTCTGTCCTCCAGTGGCTCCAGACATAACACAAAGCAACCAGCCACATCACTGTTTCCACGTCATTAGGGTCGTTGTTAGAATACACCACGGTGGTTTACATTATGGGCCTATGTGCCTGGAGCAGGAGAAAGCTTTTTCTTCTGTTGGGTTATATGATCTTCCAGGAAGATAAAGAGTGAACTTATACTGTACAGCCATTATAGCTGAATCATGAAATAAGTGGCCCTTAGAGAGTGGTTAGGAAACTGCAAGTCAAATATTTTCACTCAATAATGTCAAGTACAGTTCAATAATGTCAAGTCCAGTTCAATAATGTCAAGTCCAGTTCAACAATGTCAAGTCCAGTTCAATGATGTCAAGTCCAGTTCAATAATGTCAAGTCCAGTTCATTAATGTCAAGTCCAGTTCATTAATGTCAAGTCCAGTTCAATAATGTCAAGTACAGTTCAATAATGTCAAGTACAGTTCAATAATGTCAAGCACAGTTCAATAATGTCAAGTCCAGTTCAATAATGTTCAATGTCAAGCACAGTTCAATAATGTCAGTCCAGTTCAATAATGTCAATCCAGTTCAATAAAGCACAGTTCAATAATGTCAAGTCCAGTTCAATAATGTCAAGTACAGTTCAATAATGTCAAGTCACAGTTCAATAATGTCAAGTCCAGTTCAATAATGTCAAGTCCAGTTCAATAAGTTCAATAATGTCAAGTCCAGTTCAATAATAATGTTCAATAAGTCACAGTTCAATAATGTCAAGCACAGTTCAATAATGTCAAGTCCAGTTCAATAATGTCAAGTCCAGTTCAATAATGTCAAGTACAGTTCAATAATGTCAAGCACAGTTCAATAATGTCAAGCACAGTTCAATAATGTCAAGCACTCAATAATGTCAAGTCCAGTTCATCTGTGGTAATTGAAGTTGTTTGAAGTGAAAGAATTATAGTAAATAAACAACCTTGACTCCTTTGACCAGATTGAGTCTAGAGAAGAGAAGTTACATGGACATTCAGAAGGATATTTTGTGGGTATAACTTGACAGTTGATATTGAGCTGGTTTCCCAGACCTTTGTTAGGCCTGCTTCTGGAATAAGTATGCTCAAAAGAAAATATACACTGAGTGTTACAAAACATTAAGAACACCTGCTCTTTCCATGACATAGACTGACCAGGTGAATCCAGGTGAAAGATATGATCCCTTATTGATGTCACCTGTTAAACCCACTTCAATCAGTGTAGATAAAAGGGAGTATTAGGACTGAATATTATGAAGGTGTTCTTAATGTTTGGTAAACTCAGTGTACATTGACAACTAAATATTAGGAAGGTGTTCTTAATGTTTGGTAAACTCAGTGTACATTGACAACTAAATATTAGGAAGGTGTTCTTAATGTTTGGTAAACTCAGTGTACATTGACAACTAAATATTAGGAAGGTGTTCTTAATGTTTGGTAAACTCAGTGTACATTGACAACTAAATATTAGGAAGGTGTTCTTAATGTTTGGTAAACTCAGTGTACATTGACAGTTATCTTTAGACAGTAATAGCCTTAATGTAGGTCTGGTAAACCGTATCATAGTGTTCCATTGTATCCTATCATAACCTTTGTTCCCCTGCTACCCCTACCCCCTTTCACCTGTCTCCCTTCCTGTCTCCCCTGTTCTCCCTTCCTGTCTCCCCTGTTCTCCTCCTGTCTCCTCTGTTCTCCCCTCCTGTCTCCTCCGTTCTCCCCTCCTGTCTCCCCTGTTCTCCTCCTGTCTCCTCTGTTCTCCCCTCCTGTCTCCTCCGTTCTCCCCTCCTGTCTCCCCTGTTCTCCTCCTGTCTCCTCTGTTCTCCCCTCCTGTCTCCCTGTTCTCCCCTCCTGTCTCCCCTGTTCTCCCTCTGTCTCCCCTGTTCTCCTCCTGTCTCCTCTGTTCTCCCCTCCTGTCTCCTGTCTCCCCTCCTGTCTCCCCTGTTCTCCTCCTGTCTCCCCTGTTCTCCTCCTGTCTCCTCTGTTCTCCCCTCCTGTCTCCCTGTTCTCCCCTCCTGTCTCCCCTGTTCTCCTCCTGTCTCCTCTGTTCTCCCCTCCTGTCTCCCCTGTTCTCCTCCTGTCTCCTCTGTTCTCCTCCTGTCTCCCCTGTTCTCCTCCTGTCTCCCCTGTTCTCCTCCTGTCTCCCCTGTCTCCTCCTGTCTCCTCTGTTCTCCCCTCCTGTCTCCTCTGTTCTCCCCTCCTGTCTCCCCTGTTCTCCCTCCTGTCTCCTCTGTTCTCCTCCTGTCTCCCCTGTTCTCCTCCTGTCTCCCCTGTTCCCTCCTCCTGTTCTCCTCCTGTCTCCTCTGTTCTCCTCCTGTCTCCCCTGTTCTCCTCCTGTCTCCCCTGTTCTCCTCCTGTCTCCCTGTTCTCCTCCCTCCCTGTTCTCCTCCTCTCCTCTGTTCTCCTCCTGTCTCCCCTGTTCTCCTCCTGTCTCCCCTGTTCTCCTCCTGTCTCCCCTGTTCTCCTCCTGTCTCCTCTGTTCTCCCCTCCTGTCTCCCCTGTCTCCCTCCTGTCTCCCCTGTTCTCCTCCTGTCTCCCCTGTTCTCCTCCTGTCTCCCTGTTCCCCTCCTGTCTCCCCTGTTCCCCTCCTGTCTCCCCTGTTCTCCTCCTGTCTCCCCTGTTCTCCCCTCCTGTCTCCCTGTTCTCCTCCTGTCTCCCCTGTTCTCCTCCTGTCTCCCCTGTTCTCCTCCTGTCTCCCCTGTTCTCCTCCTGTCTCCCCTGTTCTCTCCCTCCCCTGTTCTCCTCCTGTCTCCCCTGTTCTCTCCTGTCTCCCCTGTTCTCCTCCTGTCTCCCTGTTCTCCTCCTGTCTCCCCTGTTCTCCTCCTGTCTCCCCTGTTCTCCTCCTGTCTCCCCTGTTCTCCTCCTGTCTCCCCTGTTCTCCTCCTGTCTCCTCTGTTCTCTCCTGTCTCCCCTGTTCTCCTCCTGTCTCCCCTGTTCTCCTCCTGTCTCCCCTGTTCTCCTCCTGTCTCCCCTGTTCTCCTCCTGTCTCCCCTGTTCTCCTCCTGTCTCCCTGTTCTCCTCCTGTCTCCTCTGTTTCCTCCTGTCTCCCCTGTTCTCCTCCTGTCTCCCCTGTTCTCCTCCTGTCTCCCCTGTTCTCCTCCTGTCTCCCTGTTCTCCTCCTGTCTCCTCTGTCTCTCTCCCAGACATTGATGAGTGTGAGACTCCAGGGATCTGTATGAACGGCCACTGTGTGAATACGGAGGGGTCCTTCAGGTGTGAGTGTATGGCTGGTCTGGCCGTGGGTCTGGATGGCGCGTCTGTGTCGGTGAGTGTCTCCTCTCTAGAATCTAGAATCTGATCTATGATCAATCTATTATTGATTGATTGATTTGGTTTAATCAATCACAAATTCCCTTTTGGAACCCTTTTTTTCTAAGAGTGTGTGGTCATAGTATTGGTTTGGGACCATATTCCTGGTTTCACAATGTGAGTGGGCAGGCAGGAAGTGTACAGTTTGGGTCGACTGCATTCGTTCTGGATGATATCAGATCAGGGGAATACTGCAATCCCTTCGATACACAACCCTGTTTGTTTCACTGTTGTTTGTCTGAATGAGGGAACGAGGGAGGGAGGGAGGGGAGGGGGGGGAGGGAGGGAGGGAGGGGGAGGGGAGGGAGGGGGGAGGGGAGGGAGAAGGGGGATGGGGGAGGGGGGGGGGGGAGGGGGATGGGAGGGAGGGAGGGGGGGGGGAGGGAGGGGGGAGGGGGGAGGGAGGGAGGGAGGGGGGGGGAGGGGAGGGAGGGGGAGGGGGGGAGGGGAGGGAGCGAGGGGGGGAGGGAGGATGGGGGGAGCGAGGGAGGGGAGGGAGCGAGGGGGGGAGGGAGGGAGGGGGGGAGGGAGGGAGGGAGGGAGGGAGGGAGGGAGGGAGGGAGGGAGGGAGGGAGGGAGGGAGGGAGGGAGGGAGGGAGAGAAACAAGAAGAGATAGATTCATAGTTTTCTCTGTATCCTGATTCCAGACACACATATGCGCAGCACTTGTTATGGAGGATACAAGCGGGGACAGTGTGTGAAGCCATTCTTCGGAGCCGTGACCAAGTCAGAATGCTGCTGTGCCAGTGTGGAGTACGCCTTTGGAGAGTCCTGCCAACCATGCCCACCCCAAAACTCAGGCACACACACACACACACACACATACACATGCACACACACACACACACACACACACACACACACACACACACACACACACACACACACACACACACACACACACACACACACATACACATGCACACACACACACAACTGGGTCTACATAGCCACCACTTATGCTGTTGTCCTGAGTGAAGTGGATGATGTGTTTTGGCATCCCAGCTAACGTTAGTAATACCAGCAGACCAGCTGATGTCCAACAGACAGAGCGATATGAGGGACACACACTCTTGAGGCATCAAGATGGAGTCTGCAGTTTGACATTCACTCTGTCTGAGTCATGATTACAGAGATTGATATTCACGGCTGTTCCGGCTATGACAAAGTAACAGTGTTACCATGCCCTGATGTTCTATGGTTGGTGACTATAAACCGTCCAACTCTTAATCTGATTCAATACACAGAAACAGGAGATGTTGTCTTCATCTGCTGTGGCCTGTAATCTCTGACTGTCTGACTGTCTGACTGTCTGACTCCAACACCACTCCTCCTCTCCACCTCCTCCACCTCCACCCCCCCTCCACCCCCTCCACCTCCACTCCTCCACCCCCCCTCCACCTCCACTCCTCCACCTCCACCCCCACTCCTCCACCTGCACTCCTCCACCCCCACTCTTCCACCTCCATTCCTCCACCCCCACCCTGCCACCCCCTCCACTCCTCCACCCCCACTCCTCTAACCTGCAACCTCCTCCACCCCTCTACCCCCACTCCTCCACCCCACTCCACCCCACTCCTCCCCCCCACTCCTCCACCCCCTTTCCACCCCCACTCCTCCATTCTGCCCCCCCCCTCTAACCTCCACCCCCACCCCCTCCACCCCCACCCCTCCACCCCCTGCCACCCCCCCCTCCACCCTTCCACCCCCACTCCTCCACCCTGCCACCCCCCCCTCCACCCCCACCCCCTCCACCCCCACTCCTCCATACTGCCCCCCCCCTCCCACCCCACTCCTCCACCCTGCCAACCCCCTCCACACCTCACCCCCCACTCCTCCACCCTGCCACCCCCTCCACTCCTCCACCCCCACTGCCACCCCTCCACTCCTCCACCCCCACCCCCCACTCCTCCACCCTGCCACCCTGCCACCCCCTCCACTCCTCCACCCCCACTCCTCCACCCTGCCACCCCCCACTCCTCCACCCTGCCACCCCCTGCCACCCTCTCCACTCCTCCACCCCCACTCCTCGATACTGCCACCCCCTCCACCCCTCCACCCTGTCACCCACCCCCTACACCTCCCCCCACTCCTCCACCCTGCCACCCCCTCCACTCCTCCACCCCCCCTCCACCCCCACCCTCCACCCTGCCACCCCCTCCACTCCTCCACCCCCACTCCTCCATACTGCCACCCCCCTCCACACCTCACCCCCACTCCTCCACCCTGCCACCCCCTCCACTCCTCCACCCCCACTCCTCCATACTGCCCCCCTCTCCACACCTCACCCCCACTCCTCCACCCCCACTCCTCCACCCTGCCACCCCCTCCACTCCTCCACCCCCCCCTCCCACCCTGCCACCCCCTCCACTCCTCCACCCCCACTCCTCCACACTGCCACCCCCTCCACTCCTCCACCCCCACTCCCTCCACCCTCCACCCCCTCCCTCCTCCACCCCCACTCCTCCACCCTGCCACCCCCTCCACTCCTCCACCCCCACTCCTCCACCCTGCCACCCCCTCCACTCCTCCACCCCCACTCCTCCACACTGCCACCCCCTCCACTCCACCCCCACTCCTCCACCCCCACTCCTCCACCCTGCCACCCCCTCCACTCCTCCACCCCCACTCCTCCACCCTGCCACCCCCTCCACTGCCACCCCCTCCACTCCTCCCCACTCCTCCACCCTGCCACCCCCTCCACTCCTCCACCCCCTCCTCCTCCACCCTGCCACCCCCCCTCCACTCCTCCACCCCCACTCCTCCACCCTGCCCCCCCTCCCTCCTCCACCCCCCTCCTCCACCCCCACCCCCTCCTCCACCCCCCTCCACCCTGCCACCCCCCCCTCCACACTCCTCCACCCTCCACTCCTCCACCCCCCCCCCCTCTCCACCCTCCACCCCTCCACTCCTCCACCCCACTCCTCCACCCTGCCACCCCCTCCACTCCCTCCACCCCCACTCCTCCACCCTGCCACCCCTCCACTCCTCCACCCCCACTCCTCCACCCTGCCACCCCTCCACTCCTCCACCCCCACTCCTCCACCCTGCCACCCCCTCCACTCCTCCACCCCCCCTCCTCCACCCTGCCACCCCCCCTCCCTCCTTCCTCCACCCCCACTCCTCCACACTGCCACCCCCTCCCTCCTCCTCCCCCCACTCCTCCACACTGCCACCCCCTCCACTCCTCCACCTCGCCACACATAATAACACTACAACCAGTCATTTCTCATTAGCTCTTCCTGTTAAAGTCTGTATCAAAAAGACGCCAAAGTTCCACCACAGTAAGGGTTCATTTCATATATATCCAGACCAAATGAGAAAGCATGGAAACGGATAATAACATGCTATGAAATGACTTGCTGTGAGATCTCTGGATGTTGGCAAATGGGATGTTTTCACAAAACGCTGTTATTTCGTTTAGTAGTTTCACTAACCCCTGTGTGTGTGTGTGTGTGTGTGTGTGTGTGTGTGGGTGTGTGTGGGTGGTGGGTGGGTGGGTGGGTGGGGGTGGGTGGGTGTGGGTGTGTGGTGTGTGTGTGTGTGTGTGTGGGTGGGTTTTGCAGCTGAGTTCCTGGCCCTGTGTAGTAACGGCCCCGGCACCACCAGCGATGGCAGAGGTAACGATCAAAAACAGAAGGAACCTGGTGTGTCTCAATGAAATGTCTCTCTCCCAGATATTAACCTTGTGTGCCTGTGTGTTTGTGTATATATCTCTCCCAGATATTAACCTTGTGTGCCTGTGTGTTTGTGTGTATATCTCTCCCAGATATTAACCTTGTGTGCCTGTGTGTTTGTGTGTATATCTCTCCCAGATATTAACCTTGTGTGCCTGTGTGTTTGTGTGTGTATCTCTCCCAGATATTAACCTTGTGTGCCTGTGTGTTTGTGTGTATATCTCTCCCAGATATTAACCTTGTGTGCCTGTGTGTTTGTGTGTATATCTCTCCCAGATATTAACCTTGTGTGCCTGTGTGTTTGTGTATGTATCTCTCCCAGATATTAACCTTGTGTGCCTGTGTGTTTGTGTGTATATCTCTCCCAGATATTAACCTTGTGTGCCTGTGTGTTTGTGTGTATATCTCTCCCAGATATTAACCTTGTGTGCCTGTGTGTTTGTGTATATATCTCTCCCAGATATTAACCTTGTGTGCCTGTGTGTTTGTGTGTATATCTCTCCCAGATATTAACCTTGTGTGCCTGTGTGTTTGTGTGTATATCTCTCCCAGATATTAACCTTGTGTGCCTGTGTGTTTGTGTGTATATCTCTCCCAGATATTAACCTTGTGTGCCTGTGTGTTTGTGTGTATATCTCTCCCAGATATTAACCTTGTGTGCCTGTGTGTTTGTGTGTTTATCTCTCCCAGATATCAATGAGTGTGCTCTGGACCCAGACATCTGTCAGAACGGTGTGTGTGAGAACATGCTGAGGACCTATAAGTGTAACTGTAACATGGGCTTTGAGGTGGACACCACTGGAAAACACTGTGTTGGTAAGTCCCATGATGTATCCTTAAAATGACTGGGTTATCCTAATGTTGCTATCCCTGTCTGTCTGTCTGTCTGTCTGTCTGTCTGTCTGTCTGTCTGTCTGTCTGTCTGTCTGTCTGTCTGTCTGTCTGTCTGTCTGTCTGTCTGTCTGTCTGTCTGTCTGTCTGTCTGTCTGTCTGTCTGTCTGTCTGTCTGTCTGTCTGTCTGTCTGTCTGTCTGTCTGTCTGTCTGTCTGTCTGTCTGTCTGTCTGTCTGTCTGTCTGTCTGTCTGTCTGAGTGTCTCTTGAGACATACTGTAGATTAATGTATTAACCCTAGAGATCGTATTAAATGAGTTCTAAGATATCATTCTGTGGTATTACCTCCGTCTGTGTATCTGTCTCCTCTCAGACATAGATGAGTGTGCAGTGAACAGGTTACTGTGTGACAACGGCCTGTGCAGGAACACTCCAGGTAGTTTCACCTGCCACTGTCCCACCGGCTTCCTGTTCCACGCTGAGACGGATGTCTGTGAAGGTGAGATACACTGGCCCAGACCAGTTACTGTCTGTCCGTCTGTCTGTCAGGGTTGGGTTTAATCACATTTAAAGTTCAGAGAATTGGAATTGGAATTTCAAGGTACTTCCGTAATTGTCTGGAATTGAAATGGAGTTGACCCCCAGCCCTGCTGTCGGTCTGTCACACAGAAGACGTGTTAGAAGCTTGTCAGGAGTAGAAAGAAAGACGTGGTAACACATCTTCCTGTAGATATTGATTTGTGGATTACTTTCTCCTCTAATTCATATAGATGTGTGTGTGTTTCTTGTCGATATTGATGAATATGTGTTGTCTCCTGCAGACATTGATGAGTGTGAGTCGAAGCCGTGTGTGAACGGGGACTGTAAGAACAGCCCGGGGTCCTACGTGTGTCTCTGCTCAGCAGGCAGCACGCTGGACGCCTCTGGAACACAGTGTATAGGTACGTTAGTATAACAACCCCTGCTGTTTGTGTGTGTGTGTGTGTGTGTTTGTGAGAGGATGTTACTTTTGACCAGAGGATTAGGGGACTACTATCTGAGGGGCTAAAATGGCAGCTATGAAATGTTATGATGTGTATTAGTACAGTCCTCTGCCCTCCCTCTCCCTGTCCCTGTAGAGACCAGTAAAGGCACATGTTGGCTGAAGGTGATTAATGGACGCTGTGAGATCAACATCAACGGAGCCACTCTGAAATCCCACTGCTGCTCCACACTGGGAGAGGCCTGGGGAAGTCCCTGTGCCAAGTGTGAACCAGGTTAGTGGGAACCTACAGAACCATATAGAACCATATGGAACATCTATAATCTCTAGAACTTATAGAACCTATTTAACCTGTAGCCCTTCTCTGGGGAGAGGCCTGGGGAAGAACCTGTGCCTAGTGTGAACCAGGTGAGAATTACAACCTGTACTATAGCTAGGTGAGAATTAGAACCTGTACTGAAGCTAGGTGAGAATTAGAACCTGTACTGTAGCTAAGTGAGAATTAGAACCTGTACTGTAGCTAGGTGAGAATTAGAACCTGTACTGTAGCTAAGTGAGAATTAGAACCTGTACTGTAGCTAGGTGAGAATTAGAACCTGTACTGTAACTAGTTGAGAATTAGAACCTGTACTGTAGCTAGGTGAGAATTAGAACCTGTACTGTAGCTAAGTGAGAATTAGAACCTGTACTGTAGCTAGGTGAGAATTAGAACCTGTACTATAGCTAGGTGAGAATTAGAACCTGTACTGAAGCTAGGTGAGAATTAGAACCTGTACTGTAGCTAGGTGAGAATTACAACCTGTACTGTAGCTAGGTGAGAATTACAACCTGTACTGTAGCTAGGTGAGAATTAGAACCTGTACTGTAGCTAGGAGAGAATTACAACCTGTACTGTAGCTAGGTGAGAATTAGAACCTGTACTGAAGCTAGGTGAGAATTAGAACCTGTACTGTAGCTAGGTGAGAATTAGAACCTGTACTGTAGCTAGGAGAGAATTAGAACCTGTATTGTAGCTAGGTAGAATTACAACCTGTACTGTAGCTAGGTAGAATTACAAACTGTACTGTAGCTAGGTGAGGGTTAGAACCTGTACTGTAACTAGGTGAGAATTACAACCTGTACTGTCGCTAGGTAGAATTACAACCTGTACTGTCGCTAGGTAGAATTACAACCTCCTCTGTAGCTAGGTGAGAATTAGAACCTATACTGTAACTAGGTGAGAATTAGAACATGTACTGTAGCTAGGTGAGGGTTAGAACCTGTTCTGTAACTAGGTGACGGTTAGAAGCTGTACTGTAGCTAGGTGAGAATTAGAACCTGTACTGTAGCTAGGTGAGGGTTAGAAGCTGTACTGTAGCTAGGTGAGAATTAGAACCTGTACTGTAACTAGGTGAGGGTTAGAACCTGTACTGTAGGAATTAGAACCTGTACTGTAGCTAGGTGAGGGTTAGAACCTGTACTGTAGCTAGGTGAAAATTAGAACCTGTACTGTAGCTAGGTGAGAATTAGAACCTGTACTGTAACTAGATGAGGGTTAGAACCTGTACTGTAATTAGGTGAGGGTTAGAACCTGTACTGTAGCTAGGTGAGAATTAGAACCTGTACTGTAGCTAGGTGAGAATTAGAACCTGTACTGTAACTAGGTGAGAATTAGAACCTGTACTGTAGCTAGGTGAGGTAGAACCTGTACTGTAACTAGGTGAGAATTAGAACCTGTACTGTAGCTAGGTGAGAATTAGAACCTGTACTGTAGCTAGGTGAGAATTAGAGCCTGTACTGTAACTAGGTGAGAATTAGAACCTGTACTGTAGCTAGGTGAGAATTATAACCTGTACTGGAGCTAGGTGAGGGTTAGAAGCTGTACTGTAGCTAGGTGATAATTAGAACCTGTACTGTAGCTAGGTGAGAATTAGAACCTGTACTGTAGCTAGGTGAGCGTTAGAACCTGTATTGTAGCTAGGTGAGAATTAGAACCTGTACTGTAGCTAGGTGAGGGTTAGAACCTGTATTGTAGCTAGGTGAGAATTAGAACCTGTACTGTAGCTAGGTGAGGGTTAGAACCTGTACTGTAGCTAGGTGAGAATTAGAACCTGTACTGTAGCTAGGTGAGGGTTAAAACCAGTACTGTAACTAGGTGAGGGTTAGAACCTGTACTGTAGCTAGGTGAGAATTAGAACCTGTACTGTAGCTAGGTGAGGGTTAGAACCTGTACTGTAGCTAGGTGAGAATTAGAACCTGTACTGTAGCTAGGTGAGAATTAGAGCCTGTACTGTAACTAGGTGAGAATTAGAACCTGTACTGTAGCTAGGTGAGGGTTAGAACCTGTACTGTAACTAGGTGAGAATTAGAGCCTGTACTGTAACTAGGTGAGAATTAGAACCTGTACTGTAGCTAGGTGAGAATTAGAACCTGTACTGTAGCTAGGTGATAATTAGAACCTGTACTGTAGCTAGGTGAGGGTTAGAACCTGTACTGTAGCTAGGTGAGAATTAGAACCTGTACTGTAGCTAGGTGAGAATTAGAGCCTGTACTGTAACTAGGTGAGAATTAGAACCTGTACTGTAGCTAGGTGAGGGTTAGAACCTGTACTGTAGCTAGGTGAAAATTAGAACCTGTACTGTAGCTAGGTGAGAATTAGAACCTGTACTGTAACTAGATGAGGGTTAGAACCTGTACTGTAATTAGGTGAGGGTTAGAACCTGTACTGTAGCTAGGTGAGAATTAGAACCTGTACTGTAGCTAGGTGAGAATTAGAACCTGTACTGTAACTAGGTGAGGGTTAGAACCTGTACTGTAGCTAGGTGAGAATTAGAACCTGTACTGTAACTAGGTGAGAATTAGAACCTGTACTGTAGCTAGGTGAGAATTAGAACCTGTACTGTAGCTAGGTGAGAATTAGAGCCTGTACTGTAACTAGGTGAGAATTAGAACCTGTACTGTAGCTAGGTGAGAATTAGAACCTGTACTGGAGCTAGGTGAGGGTTAGAACCTGTACTGTAGCTAGGTGAGAATTAGAACCTGTACTGTAGCTAGGTGAGAATTAGAACCTGTACTGTAGCTAGGTGAGCGTTAGAACCTGTATTGTAGCTAGGTGAGAATTAGAACCTGTACTGTAGCTAGTGGTAGAGGGTTAGAACCTGTACTGTAACTAGGTGAGAATTAGAACCTGTACTGTAGCTAGGTGAGAATTATAACCTGTACTGGAGCTAGGTGAGGGTTAGAAGCTGTAATGTAGCTAGGTGATAATTAGAACCTGTACTGTAGCTAGGTGAGAATTAGAACCTGTACTGTAGCTAGGTGAGGGTTAGAACCTGTATTGTAGCTAGGTGAGAATTAGAACCTGTACTGTAGCTAGGTGAGGGTTAGAACCTGTACTGTAACTAGATAATTAGAGAATTAGCTAGGTAGAATTACAACCTGTACTGTAGCTAGGTGAGAATTAGAACCTGTACTGTAACTAGGCGATAATTAGAACCTGTACTGTAGCTAGGTAGAATTACAACCTGTACTGTAGCTTGGTAGAATTACAACCTGTACTGTAGCTAGGTAGAATTACAACCTGTACTGTAGCTAGGTAGAATTACAACCTGTACTGTAGCTAGGCCTCTGTACCAAGTGTGAATGATCCTATAACTGGGTCCAGGAGTTTTTCCCGGTCAGGTCATGACCAGATCTATTACACATGAAAGCCTTTAGGTCAGGGTCTCACAGAATGTGGAGGTATTTTAATATGGCTTGTTCTCTCTTCCTCCTTCTCTTTCAGATCATTTCTGCACTAAGGGTTATGCTAGAGTCAGAGGGACCATTTGTGAAGGTAATGACACCTGGAGAAGGACTCCGACAAGACTCATCTTTCACTTAGCAAATACACATATTCCCTCAAATCCAGTGTTGGATTTCAAAAACGGGTTATAATGCAGTTTTTTGCATTGATTGTTTGCGTTGGCATGTATCAAATGACACTTTATTTACACAGCACATTTCAGACATGGAATGGAACACTGTTCTTCACAAGACAAAACAAATAACAAACTATGAAAATAAAAACAGAAATATTTCCCACACAGCAAACCTAAGAGGATAAACAACTAAAGAAGAACAATAGAAACTAAAAAGCACCCTAAGGAATAGCAAAGCTAAAAACGTGTTTTAAAAAGGATGTCTACAGGTTCGGCTCTCCTCAGGTTCTCTGGCAGGCTAATCCAGAGGCTGGGGGATAATAACTAAATGCTGCCTCTCCATGCCTCTTGGTCCTAGGCTTTGGGATAGTTAAAAGGCCTCTGCCAAAGAACCTGAGGGACCTACTGGGTACATAACTTAAAAGCATGTCTGACATGTATTGGGGTGTACAATCGTGGATTGATTTATAAACCAATAGAAGAATCTTAAAATTAATTATATTACTCACAGGCAGCCAGTGCAGAGACCTTAAAACCGGTGTAATGTGTGTTCTCCGTCTGGTCTTGGTCAGTAGCCGTGCTGCAGCATTCTGTATGTTTTGCAGTTGACCAATGGCTTTCTTGGGTAGACCAGAAAGGAGAGCATTACAGTAGTCAAGCCTGCTTGTAATAAAAGCATGGATGAGTCTCTGTATCAGCCTGAGAGAGAAACGACGGCATCTTGTCAATGTTCCTCAGGTGGTATAAAGCTATTTTGGTCACCTTCCCAGTGTGTGATTCGAAATTGAGTTCAGAATCTAAAATAACCCCTAGATTTTTTACCTGGTGTTTCTAATTGCCTTGTTGGATAAAGTATATAGAGCTCAAAACATTCATAAATGCAATGGCCTTGGAGTCAGTCTCTTTGTCAACATGAATATTAAAGTCACCCAACGCAATGATTTTATCATAGTTCTCATGGACAATAAATAGTTCTGTTAGTTGACTTAACGTTGTATTATTCTGTTGTTGATAACAGGCTCTAGTATGTGTGTCTGTTGTGTTTCTAGTGTTGTGTTGTTGTTAATGGAGTCTAGGTTGTGTGTTCTCTCTCCACCTGTAGATGTTAATGAGTGTGAGGTGTTTCCGGGGGGTGTGTATCAATGGGAAGTGTGTGAACACCGTGGGTTCCTTCATCTGCCAGTGTCCCTCTGGGATGACCGTCGACGCCACCGGACGAACATGTATAGGTGGGTACTGTAGTCCACAAGCACTACACTAATGGGTACTGTAGTCCATTACACTGTTGTGTACTCCACAAGAATTATAAGATTCAAAATGGGGTCATTGCCTTTCATTTCCGGATGTACTACATTTTTTAAAACTGATTTTGCGTTATGGTGTTTTGTTATCGTATGTTTCCCCCCTCCAGACCTGCGTACAGAGCAGTGTTATCTGAGCCACGAGGATGAGCGTTGTGGAGCCCCTATCCAGGGTCGTCACCGTGTGGACGCGTGCTGCTGCTCGGTGGGTGTGGCCTGGGGCCCGGAATGTGACGAGTGTCCGGAGAAAGGCTCTCAGGAGTACAGCCAGCTCTGTCCCAGGGGACCCGGCTTTTCGCAAACAGAGGAGACTTCATTAATGGACGGCCCTTCCTCAAAGGTTGGCCGGATACGTTCCATTTCAAACCTAGTCCCTTCCCCTACCTTCTATATTCCTTCAGGTCCTTCCTCAAGGGGGCATACAATGCACATAGTACAGGTAGCCATTTTGATTACCTGTTCAGGAGTCTTATGGCTTGGGGGTATAAACTGTTGAGTAGACAGAACAGTCTATGACTGGGGTAGATGGGGTCTTTGACTATTTCTAGGGCCTTCCTCTGACACCACCTGGTGTAGAGGTCCTGGATGGCAGGCAGTTTAGCACCAGTGATGTACTGGGCCGTACGCACTATCCTCTGTAGTGCCTTGCGGTCAGAGGCCGAGCAATTGCCGTACCAGGCAGTGATGCAACCAGTTGCAGCTGTAGAACCTTTTGAGGATCTCAGGACCCATGCCAAATCTTTTTAGTTTCCTGAGAGGGGAATAGGCTTTGTTATGCCCTCTTCACGACTGTCTTGGTGTATTTGGACCATGTTAGTTTGTTGTTGATGTGGACACCAAGGAACTTGAAGCTCTCAACCTGCTCCACTAGAGTCTCGTTGATGAGAACGGGGCGTGCTCGGTCCTCCTTTTCCTGTAGTCCACAATCATCTCCTTAGTCTTGGTTACGTTGAGGGATAGGTTGTTATTCTGGCACCACCCGGCCAGTTCTCTGACCTCCCTATAGGCTGTCTCGTCGTTGTTGGTGATCAGGCCTACCACTGTTGTGTCATCTGCAAACTTAATGATGGTGTTGGAGTCGTGCCTTGCCATACAGTCGTGGGTGAACAGGGAGTACAGGAGGGGACTGAGCACGCACCCTTGGAGAGCTCCAGTGTTGAGGATCAGTGTGGCAGATGTGTTGCTACCTTCCCTCACCACCTGGGGGCGGCCCGTCAGGAAGTCCAGGATCCAGTTGCAGAGGGAGGTGTTTAGTCCCAGGACTCTTAGCTTAGTGATGAGCTTTGAGGGTACTTTAGTGTTGAACACTGAGCTGTAGTCAATGAATAGCATTCTCACATAGGTGTTCCTTTTGTCCAGGTGGGAAAGGGCAGTGTGGAGTGCAATAGAGATTGCATCATCTGTGGATCTGTTTGGGCGGTATGCAAATTGGAGTGGGTCTAGGGTTTCTGGGATAATGGTGTTGATGTGAGCCATTACCAGCCTTTCAAAGCACTTGGCTACGGACGTGAGTGCTACGGGTCTGTAGTCATTTAGGCATGTTGCCTTTGTGTTCTTGGGCACAGGGACTATGGTGGTCTGCTTGAACATGTTGGTATTACAGACTCAGTCAGGGACATGTTGAAAATGTCAGTGAAGACACCTGCCAGTTGGTCAGCACATGCCCAGAGCACACGTCCTGGTAATCCATCTGGCTTGATAGAGCGTGATCACACAGTCGTCCGGAACAGCTGATGCTCTCATGCATGCCTCAGTGTTGCTTGCCTCGAAGCGAGCATAGACGTGATTTAGCTCGTCTGGTAGGTTCGTGTCACTGGGCAGCTCGCGGCTGTGCTTCCCTTTGTAGTCTGTAGTAGTTTGCAAGCCCTGCCACATAAGACGAGCGTCGGAGCCGGTGTAGTATGATTAAATCTTAGCCCTGTATTGACGCTTTGCCTATTTGATGGTTCGTCGCAGGGCATTTCTTGTAAGCTTCCGGGTTAGAGTCCCGCACCTTAAAAGCGGCAGCTCTACCCTTTAGCTCAGTGCGAAAGGGTAGAGCGAAGGTTGCCTGTAATCCATGGCTTCTGGTTGGGGTATGTACGTACAGTCACTGGGGACGACATCCTCGATGCACTTATTGATAAAGCCAGTGACTGATGTGGAGCACTCCTCAATGCCATCGGAAGAATCCCGAACAT
>NW_024608468.1:0-63619 GCF_018296145.1 Oncorhynchus tshawytscha
TGTTCACCCAACCTAGAATACCTCACAATCAAATGCCGACCATATTATCTCCCAATAGAATTCTCTTTGGTTATTGTCACAGCAGCGTATATCCCCCCTCAAGCCGATACCACAACGGCCCTCAAGGAACTTCACTGGACTTTATGCAAACTGGAAACCATATATCCTGAGGCTGCATTTACTGTAGTTGGGGATATTAACAAAGACAATTTGAGGAAAAGGCCACCTAAATTCTATCAGCATATCGACTGTAGTACTCACGCTGGAAAAACTCAACCATTGTTATTCCAACTTCCGGGATTCATACAATGCCCTCCCCCACCCTCCTTTTGTCAAATCTGACCACCACTCCATTTTACTCCTCCCTTCCTATATGCAGAAACTCAAACAGGAAGTACCCGTGCTAAGGACTATTCAACACTGGTCTGACCAATCTGAATCCACGCTTCAAGATTGTTTTGATCACTCGGACTGGGATATGTTCCGGGTAGCTTCAGAGAATAATATTGAAGTGTACACTGAGACGGTTAGGGGATGTAGGAGATGTTGTACCCACTGTGACCATTAAAACCTACCCTAACCAGAAACCGTGGATAGATGGCAGCATTCTCGCAAAACTGAAAGCCCGAACCACCGCATTTAACCATGACAAGGTGACTGGGAATATGGCAGAATACAAACAGACTAGTAATTTCCTCTGCAAGAAAATCAAACTAGCAAAACATCAGTATAAAGACAAAGTGGAGTCGCAATTCAACGGCTCAGACACAAATCGTATGTGGCAGGGTCTACAGACAATCACGGACCACAATAAAAATCAGCCACGTCGCAGACACCGACGTCTTGCTTTCCGACAAGCTAAACGCGTTATTTGCCCGCTTTGAGGATATCACAGTGCTACCGACGCGGCCAGCTACCAAGGACTGTGGGCTCTCCTGCTCCGTGGCCGACATGAGTAAGACATTTAAACGTGTTAACTCTCAATAGGCTGCCGCCCCGTGTCGGCATCCCTAGCCGCGTCTTCAGAGCAAGCGCAGACCAGCTGGCTGCTGTGTTAAGAACGTATTCAATCTCTCCCTATCCCAGTCTGCTGTCCCCACATGCTTCAAGATGGCCACTACTGTTTGTGTACCCAAGAATGCAAAGGTAACTAAACTAAATGACTATCGTTGCACTCACTTCTGTCATCATGAAGTGCTTTGAGAGACTAGTCAAGGATCATATCACCTCTACTTTACCTGTCACCCTAGACCCACTTCAATTTGCTTACCACCCCAATAGGTCCACAGACGATGCAATCGCCATCACACTGCACACTGCTCTATCCCATCTGGACTAGAGGAATACCTATGTAAGAATGCTTTTCATTGACTATAGCTCAGCATTCAACACCATAGTACCCTCCAAGCTCATCATTAACCTCTCTGGGAAATGTGGGATGGTAGCATCCCACCTCGCCAACAGCCAGTGAAAGTGCAGGGCGCCAAATTCAAGACAACAAAAATCTCATAATTAAAATTCCTCAAGCATACAAGTATTTTACACCATTTTAAAGATAAAATTCTCATTAATCCAGCCACAGTGTCTGATTTCAAAAAGGCTTATCAGCGAAACCCCAACAAACGATTATGTTAGGTAAGCACCTGGTCACAGAAAAACAGCCATGTTTCCAGCCAAAGAGAGGAGTCAACAAAAGCAGAAATATAGATCAAATTAATCACTAACCTTTGATGACCCGCTTTGAGGACAATACAGTGCCACTGACACGGCCTGCAACGAAAACATGCGGCCTCTCCTTCACTGCAGCCGAGGTGAGTAAGACATTTAAACGTGTTAACCCTCGCAAGGCTGCAGGCCCAGACGGCATCCCCAGCCGCGCCCTCAGAGCATGCGCAGACCAGCTGGCTGGTGTGTTTACGGACATATTCAATCAATCCCTATCCCAGTCTGTTGTTCCAACATGCTTCAAGAGGGCCATCATTGTTCCTGTTCCCAAGAAAGCTAAGGTAACTGAGCTAAACGACTACCGCCCCGTAGCACTCACTTCCGTCATCATGAAGTGCTTTGAGAGACTAGTCAAGGACCATATCACCTCCACCCTACCTGACACACTAGACCCACTCCAATTTGCTTACCGCCCAAATAGGTCCACAGACGATGCAATCAAAACCACACTGCACACTGCCCTAACCCATCTGGACAAGAGGAATACCTATGTGAGAATGCTGTTCATCGACTACAGCTCGGCATTCAACACCATAGTACCCTCCAAGCTCGTCATCAAGCTCGAGACCCTGGGTCTCGACCCCGCCCTGTGCAACTGGGTACTGGACTTCCTGACGGGCCGCCCCAGGTGGTGAGGGTAGGCAACAACATCTCCTCCCCGCTGATCCTCAACACTGGGGCCCCACAAGGGTGCGTTCTGAGCCCTCTCCTGTACTCCCTGTTCACCCACGACTGCGTGGCCACGCACGCCTCCAACTCAATCATCAAGTTTGCGGACGACACAACAGTGGTAGGCTTGATTAGCAACAACGACGAGACGGCCTACAGGGAGGAGGTGAGGGTTCTATCTCAAGGCCATCAGACTGTTAAACAGCCACCACTAACATTGAGTGGCTGCTGCCAACACACTGACACAACTCCAGCCACTTTAATAATGGGAATTGATGTAAATATATCACTAGCCACTTTAAACAATGCTACCTTATATAATGTTACTTATCCTACATTATTCATCTCATATGCATACATATATACTGTACTCTATATCATCGACTGCATCCTTATGTAATACATGTATCACTAGCCACTTTAACTATGCCACTTTGTTTACATACTCATCTCATATGTATATACTGTACTCGATACCATCTACTGTATCTTGCCTATGCTGCTCTGTACCATCACTCATTCATTCATATATCCTTATGTACATATTCTTTATCCCCTTACACTGTGTATAAGACAGTAGTTTTGGAATTGTTTGTTAGATTACTTGTTGGTTATTACTGCATTGTCGGAACTAGAAGCACAAGCATTTCGCTACACTCGCATTAACATCTGCTAACCATGTGTATGTGACAAATAAAATTTGATTTGATCTTCATCAGATGACACTCATAGGACTCCATGTTACACAATACATGTATGTTTTGTTCGATAAAGTGCATATTTATATCCAAAAATCTAATTTTACATTGGCGTGTTATGTTCAGTAGTTCCAAAACATGCAGTGATTTTGCAGAGAGCCACATCAATTTACAGAAATACTCATAATAAACATTGATTAAAGATACAACTATTATACATGGAACTTGAGATACACTTCTCCTTAGTGCAACCGCTGTGTCAGATTTCAAAAGAACTTTACGGAAAAAGCACACCATGCAATAATCTGAGTACAGCGCTCAGAGCCCAAACAAGCCATTAAGACAGCCGCCATGTTGTGGAATCAATATTAGTCAGAAATATCATTATAAATAGTCACTTACCTTTGATGATCTTCATCAGAATGCTCTCCCAGGAATCCCAGCTGCACAATTTTTTTTTATTTGTTCGATGAAGTTCATCATTTATGTCCAAATACCTCCTTTTGTTGGCTCGTTCAGTTCACAAATCCAAACTCACGAAGCGCAGGCAGGTCCAGCCGAAAGGTCGGACGAAAAGTCCAAAAAGTTATATTACACATCGTAGAAACATGTCAAATAAAGTATAGAATCAATCTTTTGTAACGGCTGTCTTGGGAAGAAGGTGAGGACCAATGCGCAGCCGTGGTACGTGTTTATCTTTTTAATAAAGTAAACTGAACACTGAATAACAAAACAACAAAGAAACATCGGAACAGGGGCCTGTTGCACAAAACTAGGATAAGGGATTAAGCCAGGATATTTTGGTGATCCTGGCTCAATTGATCCATAATCCGGTTGCACTAAAGATGGATAGGGGGCAGGAGGATATGTTATGGTATAAATTACCATGGAGATTTATTCTGTGGAGCTAGCCTGCTCCAGACCAGGCTAAATTCCAGGATCTATTTAATCTCATCCCTAATGTCAGTCAGCAGTCACCACAAATGGAAACCAATAGTTATTTCAATGCTCACTATACATTGTTATCACATATAACTAGACCCACTGTTATTATTTAAACGTTTGTGATCATTAATTTCAATGATTTTGGATAAAAATGATTTTTAGATGATGTTGCTATCATTAGATAATTTACAGTTTCCCATAGACTATAAGGCTATATATAAAATGATAGAATATTAGGGCCACAGAGGGGAAAAAAACACAAGTCATAATATTGTAACCAGTTGTTTTAAAGGAGGACAGTTGTTAAAATGACAGATGTGGGGCATTTCGTGAAATTGTACTTCAGTATGGTTTCATAAACAAAGACATGCTGATGTGCCAGAATATTAAGTATCACATTGTCATAAGTATCAAAACTGTAAAAACAATATGTAGCTTTTCTGCAGAAAGAACCAGCCTCATAAATTTATGACTTTATCCTTTTTCTTCAGTGTGGCCCTAGTACTCTGTCATATAAACAAATACACATTCCATATGAATATAAAAACACAATGTGTAACATTATGTTCCTTTATTGAATAAGGACAAAACAAAGCAGGTAAACCATCAGCTCCTTTCGAAACTGAAGTCACAGTGACTCTACAAGATGGAAAGCACAGAATCCAAGCATATTATACAAAATGATACATACACATTCAAAGGTCTGTATATAACACACCCTGCATGTCTGCACACTAAAATAAATGCAGGACAAATCCATACACATCAACTGAACAGACAAATGAATGGATGCAGTAGCCTCCCTGCAGCCTTGTATTACACACAGTATACCGCACAAACATCATAAGAGGCCAAATTCGTCAAAAAACGAACCCAAAAAAAAACAAATTCCTCTGCCACCGCAGGACATATTTAACCAAAATTGAAAGCACACATACTAACTAAAATAATTCAACACATATTGGTCCCTCAGCAGCCGACCACTGTCGTCATCAGGGAAGATTGCCGGATTGTCCCAGTCCATGGCTGGTGGCACTCTGGGGGCCCTCTCCTTCCTCAGGCAGGCCACATTGTGGAGGACAGCACAAGCCACAGTAATATCACATGCCCTAACAGGGCTGACCCTTAATTTGTGAAGGCAGTGAAAGCGTGCCTTCAGGAGGCCAAAGGTCATTTCAACTCTGGCCCTGGCATGGGCATGGTTGTAGGCCTGCTGTGCTTCCTGGGGGTCTGTGAAAGGTGTCAGGAGAAAAGGCTGGCAGCCATACCCCCTGTCTCCCAGCAACACACCAGAGAATTCACCTGTCAACACAAAATCTCATCATTACTACCTCATAAACACAGTGATATTCTTGACACAGCCATGATGGTTATAAATAGGGGTTGTGTGGCTTACCTTGTGATAGGCACTGATAGATTTCAGAGGCCCGAAAGATTCTGGAGTCATGGACTGAGCCAGGCCATTTTGCCACAACATTGCTGATCACACAGTCAGCATTGCAGACCATCTGAAATCATAAGATGAGGAATATTACACCAATCAATGCACATCACTGGCAATGCAGAGTGTTCGTCAATGGACAATATCAAAAAGTTATGTTCACCTTAACATTAATGCTGTGAAAGGATTTCCTATTCACAAAATCGGCCTCATGGGCACCTGAGGGGGCTTTTATCCTTATGTGTGTGCAGTCCACTGCACCAATGACATTGGGGAAACCTGTCACACAAAGTAATGAGTATCCTACTATGTGTTAACAGTTGTCCTGTAATTTGTAGATCCTCTTACCTGCAATCCTATAGAACTCCTCTTTGATGTCACAGAGTCTTCTGTGGCCAGGGAAGGAGATGAAGACATCTGCTAATGCTTTGATAGCCAGACACACACTCCTTATTGTGCGGCAAATTGTGGCCTTGTTCAGCTGTTCTGCATCCCCACTGAGTACAGGAAGGCTCCACTAGCAAAAAAGCGCAAGGCCACACAAACCATTTGCTCCACACTCAGTGCATGGCTCCGTGCAGTGCGGTGCTTAATCCTGGGACCCAGTAGTCTGCATAGTTACCTGATGCCATCTGCAGAAAACCTGTATCTTTCATATAGATGGTCATCAGGGAAGGCCAGTGGGTCCAACCGGTCCCTGAAGACCCTTTCTCGCCTGAAGGCTCTCCTCAGCACAAGTGCTTCTTCATCCACCACATCTCGCACGAATGGGCATGCCATTGTCAGAGCAGAAAGGAACACACAATTTTGGGCCTTCATATAGGCTAGTGGCCACACCTGGTGCTGGGGGTGGGCAAAGAGGGCGATGCCTTATAACGATGACTTGGTTGTACTGATTGCTGGGAAAATAAAAAAACCTTAGAAAGATGCCACCGTCCTGTGTGCTCACAATAAGAGCTCATATGTCATGGCTCACTTGACTTTACGAGAATATACCTAATTTTTATTTTGAGCTGTGTCATCTTCTTGGAGCTGGGGGAGGAAAGAAAAATAATGATTAATACATTTGTGTTACAGTTAGCATACAGTGTACATTGAAGGCATATCTCACCTCCCTCTCAAGTTTTTTTTTTTTTATTTCAAGGTCCAGTTTCCTAATTGTCCTCTTTTTTATTTCGAACTCCAGTGCAAGATTTTCCATCTTTTTCTTCTTGTACTGAATGTCTATGTCTGCCAGTTCTATTTGGCGCCGGAGGTGGTTGCCATACAACTTTCTGATAGCTTGTGAGCTCTGTGAACACAATACAATTAGCGCAGCTGGAATTTGGCAGGATGTGGTGTCCTTTTATTAATACGCACTATATTGCCACGCTTTTTCTCTTTGCTTTATCACTGTGGCGGTGTTGCCTTTCTTCTTAATTATATCTTTTACCTCCTCGTATGCCTCCATGAGGATTTGTGCTTCCGACGGGGAAAAGTACGCGGCTCTAGTTGCCATGGTAAATCAGTTAATCTGTGATCTGTGGCGGGGTCTATTTGAGTGAGCCGTGAGCGCGCACCTATCCAGGATTGGTTTCACCTGGCTTAATGAATCCGTGTCTGCTCATCCTGGCTTGGTCTTTGTGCAACCAATTAAGCCTGGACGCACATGTTTTGGCTTCATTGAGCTCAGCTGAGTCATTTATCCCGGATGTCTTCATTCTACTTTTGTGCAACAGGCCCCAGTTCTGTCTGGTGTACACACACAAAGACTGAAAACAACCACCCACAAAACAGGCTACCTAAATATGGTTATCAATCAGGGACAACGATTGACAGCTGCCTGTGATTGAGAACCATACCAGGCCAAACACAGAAATAGAAAAACTAACAGACAACCCACCCAACTCACGCCCTGACCATACTAAAACAAAGGAACTAAGGTCAGAACGTGACAATAAACCCCCCCCAAAGATGCGGACTCCAGCCGCAAAACCTGTAGGGGAGGGTCTGGGTGGGTGCCTGTCCGCGGTGGCGGCTCTGGCACGGGACCCCACTCCACCATAGTTTTTCTCCGCCTCCGTGGCCTCTTAAGAGCGGCGACCCTCGCCGCCGATTTCGGACTGGGGACCATAGTCACGGGTCCCGAATGGACGGGAGATTCTGGCAGCACCGGACGGTTGGGAGATTCCGGCAGCTCCGGAGTGAAGGGCGATTCCGTCAGCTCCTGGCTGACTGGCGGCTCCGTCAGCTCCGGACAGACGGGAGACTCCGTCAGCTCCGGACAGACGGGAGACTCCGTCAGCTCCGGACAGACGGGAGACTCCGTCAGCTCCGGGCAGGAGGAAGGCTCTGGCAGCGCTGGGCAGGAGGAAGGCTCTGGCAGCGCTGGACAGGCGGGACCACCTGTAGGGAGGAGACGGAGAGACAGCCTGGTGCGGGGGGCTGCCACCTGAAAGCTGGTGCGTGGAGGTGGCACCGGATAGACCGGACCGTGAAGGCACACAGGAGGTCTCGAGCACCGAGCCTGCCCAACCTTACCTGGTGGAATGCTCCCCGTAGCCAGGCCAGTGCGGCGAGGTGGAATATTCCGCACTGGGCTGTACTGGCGATCCGGGGACACCATGTGTAAGGCTGGTGCCATGTACCCCGGCCCGAGGAGACGAACTGGAGACCAGATGCGCTGAGCCGGCTTCATGGCACCTGGCTCTAGCCACTCTAGGCCGGCCGATACGAGGTGCTGCTATATACCACACCAGGCTATGCACGTGCACCGGAGACACCGTGCGCCTCACGGCATAACACGGTGTCTGCCCGGTCCCTCTCTCTCTCCGGTAAACACGTGAAGTTGCCGCAGGTCTCCGACCATACTGTGGTACTCCACTTGCAATATGTGGAACCAGCAGTGCGCTGTAGTATTTTCAAGGGGGGGATATTTCGCTGCTACACGCGATGTTTGTTGTTTGCCTTGAATCGGTCCGAAGTTGCAATGTCGTAAACACCTATGAACCAAAATTAAAGCGATTAGAAAAACGTTTTATACTAGTCCGTTAGCTATAACATTTTTCTGTCTGCCCGAAGTTCTGTAAAAAATGCTGTCAAATCTGTGACGTATGGAAATTTGCGGAACATCCACAAGATAACATTGAGGAAGTAGCTAGCTAGATTGCTAGCTAATAGGACAGCTGTGTAAGAATAACGTTAGATAGCTGCTGTTTAATAATCAATTTAATTTGTTTTTAATCATGGACCAAGCAGTCAGCGTCAATGCAGACCCAGATATGCCATCTGACAGTGAAGGTAAATCGTGTGTCACTTATGATTTGTTATACCGATCAGACAGATCACACTGCTGTGTGGATGGCTAGCTAATAGGCTTTTTCACTATTTATATTTAATTTGGTTATTTTATTAACACCATAAGTTTAGTTTTGGGATTATGTTCGACTGTGGTGAATGTGATGTGAAATCAGAAACGAGCCTAGCTACCAGTGTTTAATTTCTTTAAATGCAACGTTATTTGAATCAAACCTATTTAGCTAGCTACAGTGAACACAGTTACATGCACACAATCTTGCGATTACTGTGGATAGTCAGGTTAATACAATAGTTTGTTTAAAATGTGTTTACATGCTTCGACACGTGAAAGCAGGCTGCTGATAGGACTTTTGATAAATGCAGAAAGTCGCCAATCAAGAAACATTCTACCACAGTGACCAAGTTGTTTTTGCGTAGACTATTTGATTCGGATTTCGGACAATTTCTAAGATGCATATATATGTTTTTCCTAACTCACTTCACTCGCGCAAATGCACCAGTGTATCGCCGATTAAACTGTTAATATGTGCTAATAGTTCGAAAGATTGCTCATAAAACCAAGTGTTTTAATCGGCTTATGTTTACGTCGATTATGACCTCACGCCGATATAGATAAACAGAGTAAGGTGTTTACATGACGACTTCCATACTCGCCGGCCTTACGCCATAATCAGTTGAATATTGAATAATTGGTGCGCATGTTAAGTACTCGATGGAATAGGGCAGGCAAGCTGCAGGGCCTTCAGAAAGTATTCACACCCCTGGACCTTTTCCCCATTTTGTTCTTACAGCCTGAATTTAAAAGGGATTCATTTGAGATGCGTTGTCACTGGCCTACACACAACACCCCATAATTGTATTTAACCTTTATTTAATTAGGCAAGTCAGTTAAGAACAAATTCTTATTTACAATGCCGGCCAAACCCTCCCCTAACGACGCTGGGCCAATTGTGCGCCGCCCTATGGGACTCCCGATCACGGCCAGTTGTGGTACAGCCTGGGATCGAACCAGGGTCGGTCGTGACACCTCTGCGCCACTCATGAGCACCTCCAAAGTGCTATGTTTTCAATTATTTTTTTAAACAAATGTAATTAAAAATGAAAAGCTGAATTGTATTGAGTCAATACGTATTCAACCTCTTTGTTATGGCAAGCCTAAATCATTTCAGGAGTAAAAATTTGCTTAACAAGTCGCATAATAAGTTGCATGGACTCATTGTGTGCAATAGTGTTTAACATTTTTTATCTCTGTACCTGACACATACAGATAATTGTAAGATCCCTCAGTTGAGCAGTGAATTTCAAACACAGATTCAACTACGAAGACCAGGGAGGTTTTCCAATGCCTTTCAAGGAAGGGCACCTATTCTTAGATGGGTAAAAAAAAGCATCCATTCAATATGAAGTTATTAATTACACTTTGGATGGTGGATCAATACATCCAGTCATTACAACGATACAGGCATCCTTCCTAACTCATTTGCCGGAGAGGAAGGATACCCGCTCAGGGGTTTCACCATGAGGCCAATGGTAACTTAAAAGCAGTTAGTTTAATGGCTGTGATTGGATACAACTGAGGATGGATCAACAAATCAGCAGTTTGCCCTACAACATCATTGCCTAGCCTCAGTGAACTTGCGATCATTCATTGGCCCACTGATACTTATCATCATCTCTCCATGCCCCCCTGCACTGAATGTTCTGAAATGCAGGCAATAGAAATGAATGATTTGAAATTCAACATTGTGTCTCCCACCTTTCCTCCTGACCCTTGTCTTCAGGTTGCTGTGGTTGTGCAATAACTTTGCGGACGTGGTGATGCTGAGTGCAGCCCATGACATCTTAAAACAACAAGGGTCTCACAACTCCACATCGCCTGTAAGAATGGGTTGTAGAATGCTGTATCACCATAGCATTTTTATCTATTGTTAGTATCAAAGTACTATATTGGCAATATTCTTTCATTCTCTCACCATGTGCTTCTTCAGACCCCATCCACAGTTGCCTTGGACGTTGAAGGTGGAAAAAGAAGTCGTTGGACGTTGAAGGTGGAAAAAGAAGTCGTTACGACTGCAGCCCTGTTTCTACCGCGGTAAATAGAGATGCACTGCAGCTGTGAAAGTGTGTGTGATCAAATGTTATTTTATTCAGCAGATGTTATTGCGGGTGTAGCGAAATTCTCGTGTTCCTAGCTCCAATAGTGCAGAAATATTTTACGATTCACAACAATACACACATATCTAAAGTAAAAGAATGGAGTTAAGAAATATATAAATATTAGGACGAGCAATGTCAGAGTGGCATTGACTAAAATACAGTGTATTGTGGCAAACCTCTTCAAGGTTAGGAGCGTTTGTCACAAATTAAGTGGTAAACTGTCACCAAATCACCCAAGAATGAGAGTTCTTTCGAACAGGACAGTACCTGTGTGTTTGTTTCTCCGTCCTGGTCCACCCAGGCCGTAGGCGAGGTCAAGGATAGCAGGGTTCGGTACACGAATCGGGTTCTCGGTAGGTCCAGGTCCAAACGCCAACAGGTAAATCCAAAACAATCCAGCTCATACACGGTAAATCCAGACAATCTCTATTGTCTCTTTCTCTATTGTTCATAGATCCTTCCAACCCTCTCTCTCCCTCTCTCCCCCGTTTTTCTTGACCCTTTATCTGTGGGTCGGCTCCACCTTCTGAGGGTTCCCCTTGCTTCTGGGACTTGTAGTTTTCGCGGTCGGCCATTTTGTGATCTGTAGTTCAGACAGGGGTGGCCATTTTCGTGATCGGGCAGAGACCGTTTATTAGTTCTGCTCTCACATATCTTCCATTTATCACTCGACCCCCTTCTTTGCCACACATCTCTCCCCCTAGATTGCGACCCCCTAGGTCGGGCTACCGCAGCAAAATATGCGTGCATGTGGGATAACCCATGTTTGGCCCTCTGGCTCTAGTCATGTCGGTAAGTGGGGCAGCCACTGTGGCATAACTTGGGATGAACTTCCGGTAGTAACCGGTCAGCCCTAGGAAGGCTCGAACCTGCTTCTTATTTACTGGTTTCGGCCATTCTCTAATTGCCTTCACCTTCTTACGTTGGGGTTTGATTAACCCTCTTCCCACAGTGTATCCCAGATACTCCTCTAACCCCACATAACACTTGGCAGGGTTTGCCGTGAGCCCTGCCTTTCTAAGGGCGTCTAACACTGCCTGTACCCGGGGTAAGTATGCTTTGTGCGGTTTTAGGACTTTGTCCATGAGCCGTTGAAAGGTGGCTGGGGCCCCGTGTAAGCCGAATGGCATGACGGTGTATTGAAACAAACCATCAGGTGTTGCAAAGGCTGTCTTTTCTTTGGCCCTGGGGGTCAGAGGAATTTGCCAGTACCCTTTTGTCAGATCAAGGGTCGTAATGTACCGAGCATTACCAATTTTCTCCAGTAGTTCATCTACTCGGGGCATGGGGTAGACATCAAACTTGGAGATATCATTTACCTTCCGAAAGTCGTTACAGAACCGCAAAGACCCATCGGGCTTGGAGACCATCACAACTGGGCTAGACCACTCACTATGTGACTCTTCGTTCACTCCAGCTGTCAACATTTTCTCCGTCTCTGCTCTAATCGCGGCCTGTCGAGCCTCGGTTACCCGATATGGCCTCATGCTCACTTTTCTCCCTGGTAGGGAAACGATATCATGAGCCGTAACCTCAGTTCGGCCAGGTACCTCTGAAAACACATCTCTGTTTTTCTGGATCAGGGTATTTACTTCCTGTACTTGTGCTGGGGACAGAGTGGGTGAAATATTTACTTCGGCTGTCTCCTGAGTGTGTGTGGGGTATGTGGCCATTATTGTTTCTCTATCTCTCCATGCTTTTAACAGGTTTATGTGATAAATCTGTTCCTGGGGCCGTCGACCTGGCTGTCGGATCCGATAATTGACTTCTCCTATTCTCTCCAGTACTTCATATGGTCCTTTCCATGTGGCTAGTAGTTTACACTCTACCGTGGGGATCAGCACTAACACCTTATCTCCCGGTTGAAATTCCCTCAGGGTAGCCTGCCGGTTATAAGTGTGCCGCTGGTGCTCCTGTGCTTGTCTCATGTGCTCTCTGACGATGGGCATGACTGTGGCTATCCTGTCTTGCATTGCCGTGACGTGCTCTATGACACTAGTATACGGGGTGGATTGGTGCTCCCAGCTTTCCCGGGCGATGTCTAAGATTCCCCGGGGATGCCTCCCATATACCAGCTCAAAGGGAGAAA
The DNA here is from genome assembly GCF_018296145.1 of Oncorhynchus tshawytscha. NCBI lineage: Eukaryota > Metazoa > Chordata > Actinopteri > Salmoniformes > Salmonidae > Oncorhynchus > Oncorhynchus tshawytscha. Next base: position 13,022 of record NW_024608468.1, read on the forward strand.
ACCCCAGCGAGGCTTGAGGAACCACTCTAATGGCAAACATCAGATACGGCAACATGCAATCCCAGTTTTTCCCATTCTTATCGATTACCTTCCTGAGTATTGACTTCAGGGTCCGGTTGAATCTCTCAACCAGCCCATCCGTCTGAGGATGGTATACCGATGTCCTCAACTGTTTCACCTGCCACAGTTTACAAAGGTCCGCCATAAGGCGGGACATAAAGGGGGTCCCCTGGTTGGTAAGGATCTCCTTTGGAACCCCTACCCTGGTGAACAAGAGCACTAATTCCTTTGCGATATTTTTGGAAGCCATCGTCCGAAGGGGAATGGCTTCTGGGTAGCGAGTGGCATAATCTAGAATGACCAGAATGTATTGGTGCCCTCTGGCGGATTTGGGTAGTGGGCCCACTAAATCCATCGCTATCCTCTCAAATGGCGTTTTGATTATGGGGAGTGGCACTAACGGGCTTCTAACAGCTGGTCGGGGAGCTGTTAACTGGCACTCCGGGCACTCTCCACAATGCAGAGCCACTTCAGCTTGAATTCCTGGCCAGTAAAACCTCCTTACAATCCGGTCTCGGGTTTTATCGAGACCGGGGTTGGATCCTGGTTTTGGGCCGTCCCAAAATTAGTCAAGGACCCTGCCAGGTCTGCTGGTTCTAGATCGTCGTCCTCTGAATTCAGATCGACCCCAGCCCCACTAGTACCGGGCTGTTCGTTATCAGCGAGGTTTGCCACTTCATCCTCCTCCTCCCCTACTAGCACCTGTGATGTTGTCCCCTGGGAGACCTCTTTTCTTGGCTTTGGTTGAAGGTCCCATGCTTCTTCCTGCTTGGTCAGGGTTGTTGGTTTCTCAAATATGCCATTCTTGTGGCCTAACTTTGCAAAGTTAGGAAAGTCTCTACCCAATATTACATCATATGGCATCTTTGGGACCACGCCAACCTCATAACCCAGCAGACCGTCCTCTGTTTGTATGCTCACTAAGGCCGTGGGGTACAGACGGGTATCCCCATGAATGCACTGATATCCTGTCTTGTATCCAGTTTATGATTCGGCACTAGGCTTGCAACGACCAGGGTTAGCATACTGCTGGAATCCAGCACTGCTTCAACCTCTTTCCCTTCAACCTTCACCCTGCACATATGTTTGTTTCTTGATCTTTCAAGTACAGTGGTTACAACAGGACATGCATACCGTATATCATCTTCATTTTCACCGAGGTTACATTGCATTGGCTCTTCTTTAATAGGGCAGTAGGCTGCAATATGTCCCGGTTGATTACAATTGTAACAGATAATAGGGGTTCGGGGGGGAGGCCCCCTCGACACCCAGTCCCGGTTTCCGTTTTTTCCCGGCCTGATTCTGATTCTTTCCTCATGGCCCAATGCTGCTCTCGTCCCCCTCCATATGTTGGGACAGCCTTACCCTGTCCGCTGGTTCGTCCAGGCCTGGGGAACGGGAATCTTTCCTCCTGTGCCTGCTCAGCTGTTCCTGCCGTACAAAACCGTTCAACCAGGCCCACGAGATGGTCGGCGGAAAGTACCTTGTTCTGGCCAACCCATCGTCTCACTTCTTGGGGTAGACCTCGCTGAAACTGGTTGAGTACGATGGTCTCGACGATCTCGGCGGATGACCGGGTCTCTGGTCACAACCATTTCCGTGCCAGGTGAATCAAGTCGAACATCTGTGTTCGTGGGGGTTGTCCCGGTCGGTAGGACCACTGGGGTAAGCGGTGTGCCCTCACGCAATCGGTCACTCCCAGTCTAGTCAGGATCTCTCCCTTTAGTTTATCGTAATCCTGTGCATCTTTCAACTCCAGGTCGAAATACGCTTTTTGAGCGTCCCCTGCCAGGTATGGTGCCAGAAGCCCTGCCTATTCTTCTTTCGGCCACTTCTCCCTCTCTGCCGTTCTTTCGAAGGTGATAAGATATGCTTCCACATCATCCTGTGCTGTCATTTTTTTTTAAATGATTGGCCCGCCTCTGGGTATTTGCAGCTGGTAATTGAGCCCCAATTTGGTCCGCTAGCCCCTTTAGGTCTTCTCTTAACTCCCGGGTGTTTCTCTCTTGCTCTTCTCTGAGCAGCTGGTTGGTGCGGTGCTGGACCTGTAACGTGTCCTGATACATTCGCATTGCAACCTGATGAGCTATTTGTTGAGCTCTGGTTGCCTCTTGTTGGGCGGCCGCCGCTTGTAACAGGGCCTGTATGGCTCCCTCCATACTCATTTTCCTGAGAAACTGTCCTAACCAGTGGTGTAGTTAGTCCATGCCCGCATTCTCCACCATGTTAGTCCATGCCCGCATTCTCCACCATGTGTGGCAAACCTCTTCAAGGTTAGGAGCGTTTGTCACAAATTAAGTGGTAAACTGTCACCAAATCACCCAAGAATGAGAGTTCTTTCGAACAGGACAGTACCTGTGTGTTTGTTTCTCCGTCCTGGTCCACCCAGGCCGTAGGCGAGGTCAAGGATAGCAGGGTTCGGTACACGAATCGGGTTCTCGGTAGGTCCAGGTCCAAACGCCAACAGGTAAGTCCAATACAATCCAGCCCATACACGGTAAATCCAGCCAATCTCTATTGTCACTTTCTCTATTGTTCATAGATCCTTCCAGCCCTCTCTCTCCCTCTTCCTGGTTTTTCTGGACCCTTTATCTGTGGGTCGGCTCCACCTTCTGAGGGTTCCCCTTGCTTCTGGGACTTGTAGTTTTGGCGGTCGGCCATTTTGTGATCTGTAGTTCTGACACGGGTGGCCAATTTAGTGATCGGGCAGAGCCCGTTTATTAGTTCTGCTCTCACATATCTGCCATTTATCACTCGACCCCCTTCTTTGCCACAGTATATGTAGAAAAGGCCCATGGAGTTGGTGGAATAATCCTTTAATTCATTGCCATTTACTCAGCTGGGCCAGGAGGGCTTTAATTAGGTCAGGTGGAAATGTCCGACAGATCTCAACTCCATAAAAGGAGGAAATTGCCATCGCCTGATCTCGCTGCTTTCTCTTCCTTAACTCCATCTGATCCAGAAGTTCTGTGCGTCCATGAATCCACCGACTCTTACCTTTCATCTGCATTATCTGTGGCGATCGGGAGAGTGGGCCATTCAGTTACTGTTAATAGTTATTACCACGGAGCGCGGCTTGGAGCGCACGCTTCAAACGTATTGTGTAATGTGAATTGTCAATGATCACGTCCCTACGGATCCTCATAGGCCAATTATGCATTCGATATGGTTCATGTGTATTGAAATTAATTATATGTACACATGAAGACAATTGAAAGAGTGAAATGAGAAACGTCATTGTTTGCTAACTGATTGACTTTGATAATGGGGATTATAGATTGTATAAACATTCACTGTTTGTATTCTTTCACAATTTATGATAAATAGTTACGAGCCTAAATGACTCGCGGATGATTACTATTGACTTCTTAATTAATGAACTGGACTGTTGAATTCCCTAAATGATGTCAGGGAATACCCCCCTGAAATGGACAAAAATGAATGGGAAAACATTGGCATTGGACAAACCATATACACGGTGTCCAATACCACCCAATTCGGCGTTGATTCGTGTAAAGTTGATTGCAAATGCCATATGGCAAATGCCAGTTGTAACACTTCAAAAATCCAACAGGTGGCGAGTGCGCTCCACCTTGGTTTTTCATATTGGAAATGTAACCCAAGTCAACATCCAAAAGCAAAATTTTGAAAAAATGATTTTTTTTCAAAAACTTATCACCCCTTAAAAAAGTGCTTTCTGGACCGTTTTTCGAAATTCTTTCGATCTTTTTTGTCAATTACACATGTGTAAGAACTGTATGAATATACTTTTGTCCAATTTTATTATCATAATTTTTTATTTTAATTTTACATGCGCATAAGGAATATGTTTTGTCCATTTGCAATATGATTTCATAGGAAGTCAAAAGTCAAAGTCAAAAGTCAAAATTTATAAAAAACTTCACACACCCTTAAAAAAGTACTTTCTGGACCGTTTTTCGAAATTCTTTCGAATTCTGTGTCAATTACACACGTATAAGAACTGTATCAACAAACTTTAGTCTTATTTTATTATCATAATTATTTTTATTTTTTTAACTTGTGCATAAGGCATATGTTTTGTCCATTTGCAATATGATTTTATAGGAAGTCAAAAGTCGAAATTGTGAACTTTAAAAAAAAAACTTATCACCCTCGTAAAAAAGTGCTTTCTGGACCGTTTTTCGAAATTGTTTCGATTTTATGTCAATTAATCATGTGTAAGAACTGTATGAATATACTTTTGTAAAATGTTATTATCATATTTTTTTTTTTTTACTTGTGCATAAGGAATATGATTTGTCCATTTGCAATATGATTTCATAGGAAGTCAAAAGTCAAAGTCAAAAGTCACTTTTTTTGGGGCCAAATGCCATAAGAAATTTGACATGCTCAAAAATCCTGCAGAAATGCAAAATTGACTGGCCTGATGAACTCGGGATGGCCGGGCAGTGATAGTTGTTCCTTTCCATCACTCGTTGTGTTGATTTCATCATGTCCATTTGGTGATGTTTTTTTCACTATTGAATCATATTGCAAATGCACGTGCATTTGCAATATGTTTCAATGGGCATTTACCATCACGAATTTGTCATGCTCAAAAATCATGCAGAATTGCAAAATTGACTGACCTGATGAACACAGGATGGCCGGGCAGTGATAGTTGTTCCTTTCCATCACTCGTTGTGTTGATTTCATCATGTCCATTTGGTGATGTTTTTTCACTATTGAATCATATTGCAAATGCACGTGCATTTGCAATATGTTTCAATGGGAATTTACCATCACAAATTTGGCATGCTCAAAAGTCAAACTATACTTTGCTCAAACTATACTTTTGTCAACTTTTATTATCATATTTTTTTATTTTACTTGTGCATAAGGCATATGTTTTGTCCATTTGCAATATGATTTCATAGGAAGTCAAAAGTCACTCTTTTGGGGCCAAATGTCATAAGAAATTTGACATGCTCAAAAATCCTTTAGAAATGCAAAATTGACTGGCCCGATGAACTCGGGATGGCTGGGCAGTGATAGTTGCTCCTTTCCATCTCTCGTTGTGTTGATTTCATCATGTCCATTTGGTGATGTTTTTTCACTATAGAATCATATTGCAAATGCACGTGCATTGTTGTGCAACTGGTGATTTGAAAATAGGCACCTGGTAACCCAAAAATAAAAATATGGTTGTAAATGCATTTACCGGGACTCCTATTGTCCATGACCGCTATGGGAGTACCCTACTACGACCCTCTATCCGTGGGGGCCGTCCTGAGTGCTTTATGGACTGTTTAAAATATTATGATGGATACGCATTGTTGTGCAACTGGTGATTGAAAATAGGCACCTGGTAACCCAAAAATAAAAATATGGTTGTAAATGCATTTACCGGTCATTCTGATATTAATGCCCGCTATGGGAACACATGATGGCCGGGCAGTGATAGTTGTTCCTTTCCATCACTCATTGTGTTGATTTCATCATGTCCATTTGATGATGTTTTTTACACTATAGAATCATATTGCAAATGCACGTGAATTTGCAATATGTTTCAATGGGCATTTACCATCACGAATTTGGCATGCTCAAAAATCATGCAGAAATTCAAAATTGACTGGCCTGATGAACACAGGATGGCCTGGCAGTGATAGTTGCTCCTTTCCATCGCTCGTTGTGTTGACTTCATCATGTCCATTTGGTGATGTTTTTTCACTGTTGAATCATATTGCAAGTGCACGTGCATTTGCAATATGGTTCAATGGGCATTTACCATCACGAATTTGTCATGCTCAAAAATCCTGCAGAAATGCAACATTGACTGGCCTGATGAACACAGGATGGCCGGGCATTGGAAGTGGGTCTTCTCCATCGCTCGTTGTGTTGATTTCATTATGTCCATTTGTTTATGTTTTCTCACTTTTGCTAAGTCACTGTGCATTTGCAATATGGTTCAATGGGCATTTACCATCACAAATTTGTCATGCTATAAAAATCCTGCAGGAATGTGAAATTGACTGGCCCGGGATGGCCGGGCAGTGATTCTGGTTCATCTCAATCGCTCGTTAGGGTTGATTTCAGAATGTCACTTTGGTGATGGTACCTCACTGTTTAAACATATTGCAAATGGACAAGAGTCACCAGCAAGTCACCATCCATCAGTCAATTAGATATCATTCTGACACCAAACTGATACAAACTGACACCAAACCCACTTTTTCCAACTCGTTTAGTAGCCAACTATCACATACTTCAGAGCTGGCCCAAAATTCACAACACCTTCGGTTCAAACCATAAAAAAACCATAATACACGTAGTTACGTTATAGCTGTGGGTCCATTTCTTATGTTATGTGTAGGCCTAGCTAAGGCGACCCCGAATCCCAAGTTTCAGCTCGATAGGTCATTTGGTGTCCGAGCAAGACCCTAATTGGTGCTGAAAATCCACTTTTTACCATGACTTGCTACGGGGTCCTTGAATGAGCTATCGGACAGGAACATTGGGGTCCGTCTATATGGGCTGAGATGGTCGCAATGCACCTAGTCTTGCGACTCTGGGACATTTCTAAATGTCGTCATTTTCGTGATGCAAAAATGAATTGAAGTCATTGCAAATGTACGAGTCTGTTTCTCGGTCCGAGAACCTTCTAGAGCGACGTAACTCACCACGCACTATCGACCTGAGGTCTAGAACAGGATTCTAAAGTTTCGGAACTCTAGGTCTGACGGTTCTTTAAAAGTTCCAACAAGGTTAACTAATGCAGGCAGTGTCTGTCTCTACGCACCCCAATGTGTCCCTCCTTCCAAGCTGTGTGTGTGTGTGTGATTTAGTTTTCCATTGAAATTTTATGGGAAAAATAACTGATTTACAGTTCATGGGGGCTGCCTTATCACATATATGACGTTTTGGAAAGATCAGACTTTTTTAACCCCTCGAAACAGCCCCTGAGACACCAATTATGGCACTTCCGGTTGGCACAGGAAGCTGTAAGTCAACACACATCCTCATTGGGGTATGCTTTTACAGAATCCTGAGTTTTAAGTCTTTACCATAAAAACTGACTGATTTACACAGGGTTGAATGCACTATGTTTATCAAACTGCAGGCAGGGTATGGATATACATTTTTAGGGCGATTTGAACCACTTCCGGTTGGTCCAGGAAGCTTAGAATCAACACAGGTAGACCTCATACTGGCCTGATGGACTGTTACCGAAGACAGGTTCATACGGCATTCATAACCCATATAGGCTTCAGGTTGAATTTAGGGGTGCAGGCAATGTATTCCTATGGGGAGAGAAGTCAATGCAAACTCTTTGAAGTAAACACCTTCTTTTAACTATTAAGGGTTAATGCCACATGGTCAAGGTTAGGCTTGCATGGATCGGGAGGACCTTAGGAACATACCTGAGGTCGAAATTGTGCTTCTCACCCTAACAGTTCTCTCACTGTCACCCAAAAGCAAATGACGTTGTGGGGCAGGCTTCATTTTGGGCCTTCTTTTTTTCAAGGTTGCTGCACTCAGAGCGAGCTACGGTCAAGAGGGGTGTCTCGTTGAACTCGGCACAGTCTGGAGACTATGGTGATGCCATTTTTTGTGTTGATTTCAGAATGCCATTTTGGTGATGGTCCCTCTCCGTTTAAACATATTGCAAATGTACAAAAGTCAACTAGCAAGTCAGTGTCCATCAGTCAATTAGATGTCATTCTGACACCAAACTGATACCAATTGACACCAAACCCACTTTTTCCAACTCATTTAGAAGCCAACTATCACATATGTCAGAGCAGGCCCATAATTCACAGCGCGTTTAGTTTAAAACATAATAAAAACGTAAAACACATAGTTACGTTCTAGCTGCGGGTCCAGTTCGGACATTATGTGTAGGCCTATGTGAGGCGACCCCGAATCCCGAGTTTCGGCTCGATAGGTCCTTCGGTGCCCGAGTAAAACCGTAATTGGTGCTGAAAATCCACCTTTTTCCATGCCTTGCTATGGGGTCCTTGAATGAGCTATCGGACAGAAACGTTGGGGTCCGTCTCTATGGGCTGAGCCGGTTTCAATGCACCTAGTCTTGTGTCTCTGAGACTTTTCTAAATGTCGTCATTTTCGTAAAGGTCAAAATGAATTGAAGTCATTGCAAATGTACGAGGCTGTTTCTCGGTCCGAGAACCTGCTAGAGCCACCTAACTCACCCCGCACTATCGACCCGAGGTCTAGAACAGGTTTCTAAAGTTTCGGAACTCTAGGTCTGACGGTTCTTTTTTAGCTCGAACAACGCTAACTATTGCAGGCACTGTCTGTCTCTACGCACCCCAATACGTCCCTCCTTTCAAGCTGTGTGTGTGTGTGATTTAGTTTTCCTTTGAAATTTTATGGGAAAAAGGACTGATTTACAGTTCATGGGGGTTGCCTAATCACACACATGAAGTTTTGGACAGATCTGACTTTTTTAACCCTTCAAAACAGCCCCTGAGACACCAATTATGGCACTTCCGGTTGGCACAGGAAGCTATAAGTCATCACATATCCTCATTGAGGTATGCTTTTACAGAATCCTGAGTTTTAAGTCTTTACGTTAAGAATTGACTGATTTACACAGGGTTGAATGCACTATGTCTATCAAACTGCAGGCAGGGTATGGATATACACTTTTAGGGGGATTTTAACCACTTCCGGTTGGTCCAGGAAGCTTAGAATCAACACAGGTAGACCTCATACTGGCCTAATGGAATGTTACCGAATACAGGTTCATACGGCATTCATAACCCATATAGGCTTCAGGTTGAATTTAGGGGTGCAGGCAATGTATTCCTATGGGGAGAGAAGTCAATGCAAACTGTTTGATGTAAACACCTTCTTTTACCTGTTAAGGGTTAATGCCACACGGTCAAGGTTAGGCTTGCACGGATCGGGAGGACCTTAGGAACGTACCTGAGGTCAAATTGTGTTTCTCACCCTAACGGTTCTCTCACTGTCACCCAAAAGCAAATGACATTGTGGGGCAGGCTTCATTTTGGGCCTACTTTTCTAATGGTCGCTGCGCTTAGACCGAGCGAGCTACGGTCAAGCGGGATATCTCGTTGAACTCGGCACGGCCTAGGGATTATGGTAATGCCATTGCCTGCTCTCTGTGTCTTTTAGCACCGCACTTTGTCACTCCATCCTTGCTGTGTGTGTGTGTGAGAGCTTTTCTTTGACATCTGTTGGGAGAAATGACTGATTTACAGTTCAGGAGGGTTACCTAGTCACACATATGAAGTTTTGGAAAGATGTGACTTTTTTAACCCTTCAAAACAGACAGTGTGACCCAATTAAAGGCACTTCCGGTTGGCACAGGAAGCTATAAATAAACTCATATCCTGATTGGGGTATGCCTTTACAGAATCCTGGGTTTTAAGTCTTTACGTTAAGAACTGAGTTATTTACGGAGGGTTTAGTGAGTGTGTGTTATTTCAGAAAATCATAGAAAATCACAGAAATCTCGCAGAGCTCCGCAGCAGACTTTAAAAAGATTCGTATGAACACCCTGCAACTGGATCTGTAACTGTTGGGGGAAAAAACACCTATCTTTGAACATCACCAATTTGTCATTGTACGATTTCTCTTAAATGACGATAGATAAATAGCTGGTTCTTTTTTTATTGACACCGGAGTCTCCTTGACTTTGACGTGAAGTGGAAAAATAATTTCTCTATTTTCATTTTGGACCTTTAATCCCAGAGAAATGGCCATAACTCAAAAACCGTCGAGGCCTAGACGCCATCTTGTTCGGGACCAACTGCCCATTATCCCAAAGCTACGCTCACCAAGTTTCGGCTTTGAAATATTTTCCGTTTTGGAGATAAGGCCCCGTCGTGATTCGTGATGTTTTGTCCAATTAAAATATGATTGCTTATGCCCTCTTGTGGGATTTTTCGGGACAGCGGAAAAATGACCAACATTTGATTATTTTATCAAACGGAAACTGAATGTCCGAGAAAGTTCATTTGATGACTTCCCGGTAGGTCCGGCCCTGCCGCTCGGCCAGACGCCGTCCGCGAATTTTACAAACGTATTCGGACGTCTAGTAAGGGACCGTACATTTGCAATATGGACTTTCTCACTAACCATACAGCAAATGTCAAAATGTTCCCTTAAGGTCTTTCAATGGTCTTTCGAGCCAGATGATGACTGAACCAAAGACAGGTGAAAAGGAAATGGAGGCGGAGAGGGAAGAATTGTCTCCACTGGAAGGAAGAAGAGAGGAGGAGAGAGCAGCTGAGGGAAAGGTCTTGGAACAAAGGAAATATCCAGGAGCTAAGCCTAAAGCAACAAAGGCTTCATCCTCAACCACCAGCAGCACCAGAAGAACCAGGCAAGCACCTGGTTATATTAAGGATTATGTGGTCGAGTTTCCGACATCAAAGGGCAAGCACACCAGAGCTCAAAGAGTTGATGGATCAACTATACGTTTCAGCCATCAACCATCTCCTCTGAGCCAAGGACCGGAAACTGCGTTGGAGCAGGAAAGTGGTCTACATGAAGAACCTATGGAGGAGATAACTCCCACCGCACAGGTCGAACAGCTTCCTGAGACAGGCTCCGCTCACCCCTTAACTAATGGGAAATCGTTGAAGCATTCTAGACGGAGTGGGAGTTCGACCAGTTGGAAATGGCCATGGCAGCCGCCATTCACTAGCCCTCAGCGATTCACAGACCGCTGTCCTACAAGAGAGGATGAAACTATTAGCTTTGGAAGAAATTGAGCGTCAGATTGAGGAGGAACGACAGGCTGATGAACAATGTCACCAATTGGATGTGCAGGCCCGTAGAGCTCTACAGGAAAGGGAATTCATTGCCAAGGACCTGGCACAGCAGCGACGGCACCGTCAAGCCAGAAGGGAATTGGAGGAGGCACGGATGGTCTCATCCTTCCTGGAGAGGACCGAACAGGGAGTGGACCTGACCACCCCTCCACATGGACCTGAACTGTCTGCCTTTCTTTCCCAATCTGCCCCTCTGGTACAGCATGGCACACAGTCCCCGGAGGCTCCGGGGTCAACAGCCAACACGGAGCACGGGAGACAGGCCGCTCCGCCAACGCCCTCTATGCCACAACTTAGCATTCTTCCATCTGGACAAAGCAACACTCCTTCGCCTTTCCGCCAATTACCAACCAAGGCAAATCGTTCCTTTCGTCCAGGGCCAGGCCAGTCCTCAAACAACAGGTCGGAGGGCTCTCACCCAATTCCGGCTGCCACAAATGGTGGGTCTGGGACAGTAGGGGACCAGCCCAATGAGGCCACAGTGGGCTCATCAGAAGTCCCGGGTTTATCCTTCACGCAACCAGAAGAGGGAGCCAACATTATGAAACTTCTAGTAGCCTCAGCCTATGGAATTCCCAGACCCAAACTGCCATACTTTGAAAACGGAAAGGAGAGTGAATTTGTCCTTTTGGAAATGGCATTGGAGAGTCTACTGGGTATTCACAGTCATCTGTCAGAACGCTACAAATACCAAGTACTAATGGATCATTTGCGGTTTCCCAGTGCATACAGGCTGGCCCAATCCTTTATGCACTCCGCAACACCATACACTGCTGCTCACCAGGCCCTGAAGGCGAGATATGGTGAGCCACGTCAGCTAGTCAAGAATGAACTACACAACATCCTGAACACGTCTCCAATTAAAATGGGAGACCATACTGCCTTCCAAGAATTCTCCCTGGCTGTCCAATCCCTGACCTCGATGCTCCAATCCGTTGAAGGAGAAGACGGGAACGAGCTGAAATGTGGCTCCCACGTGGACAGGCTTCATAGCAAACTTCCAGTGTACCTCAGAGTTTCATTGAACATTGTTTGAATAAGGGCATCCTGAAAGAGGGCTCGAGAAGCACCTATGCTGTCAGAGACCTGGCCGCATGGTTGGAGGTGAAGGCAAAGGCGAAGAGCATCGCTCACCAGGCCACAATCTCAGCCATAGCCACCGGGGGAAGGAAGGAGTTTGAACGCCAGGAGGGACAGAAAAGGCCAAATCCCACTAGCATGTACTTAAATAGTGAAGCCGGGGAGGAACCCGGGAAGAAGACCCCTCTCAAGAGCAAGAACATCAAATCCAGCCTTACTGCCCATATTGCAATAGTAAGGGGCACTTCCTTGGCTCATGCCCCAGGGTAAAAAAGCTCACTCAAACTCAATTGAAGGCCTGGATCACTTCAGGCGAGCGATGCTACAAGTGTGCCCGTAGCCATAAGGCAGAGACCTGCACATTGAGGAAACCCTGCAACCGCTGTAAAGAAATCAATCTCACCGTGTTGCATGATCTAATTCCCCAAGCACAGAAGGAGCAGAGTATGCTCATGGTAGGAGCTGCAAAGGAGCTGTACCTCGACCAGCAGAACTGGTCTCCAAGGGTCATGTTGAAGGTGGTCAAGGTCACTCTGCAAAGTGAAGGGAGAAGCATTGATACATTTGCCGTTCTAGATGATGGGTCAGAAAGAACAATCATTCTCACGGCGGCCACCCGTCAGCTTAACCTGGAGGAGACCCTTAATCTCAGAATGGTGCGACATGATGTTATCCAAATGAAAGGCTCTGCTGTAACCTTTAGCATTTCACCTTCAGGAAACAGGGACGTGGCCTATAACATCACCAATGCCTTCACGGCAGATGGCTTGAATCTCGCAGAGCACTCCTGCCCGGTAAGTGTTCTACAGAAACAATATCCTCATCTACGAGGATTGCCTCTTCCTAACCTGGCCAGAGTAGCGCCACTTATCCTGATTGGGTCAGACCACCCACATCTCGTCACCCCGACTGAGCCTATACGAGCTGGTCCAGAAGGAGGGCCCATCCTTGGGTTGGGCTGTGCAAGGTCCATCCCATCTACTTCTCTCCACCCAAGCTGTACAGTCACAGCAAGTCCTCTTCACCAGAAGCAATCCAGATGCAGCCACTGACCGCCTTCGGAATGTTGAGATGCTCTGGAAGATGGACACATTCTCCAACCGGAAGCTACAGGATGTCATTCGCTCGAAACATGACTCCTATGCATTAGACCTCCTGGAGAAGAGCACCACCACCACTGAAATGGATGGCGTTCGCAGGTATGCAACCCCACTGCTACGGGTGCCCAACCATCCTCCTCTGGCAACCACGACACGGGCTGTACTCCCACTACTGCGTGGAACGGAACGACGCCTGGTGAAGAATCCTGAGCTTGCAGAAGTTCATAACCGAGAGATTCATAACCTTGTGAAGGCAGGCTACGTCACTGAAGTGACAGCTCATGAATTGGGAAATGCACTCCGTGAATCCTGGTATCTCCTTCACCATGTTATCCAGCAACATGGTGGGAAGTATAGACTTGTCTTCAACTGTTCATTCCAAGCTGCTGGTGAAAGCCTGAAAGACTGTCGACTCCCCGGACCAACCTTAGGTCCTTCCTTGCTCGGTGTCCTTCTCCGGTTCCGGCAGCACTCTACAGCCATCAGTGGAGACATCAAAGCCATGTTTCATCAGATTTGTTTACTGCCTTCTGACACCACACTGCTCCGGTTCATATGGCGAGATATGGAACGAGATGCAGAGCCCACAATCTATGAATGGCAGGTACTCCCATTTGGCACCACATGCAGTCCTTGCTGTGCCATATACGCTCTGCAGAGACACGCACGGGAGCATCCAGACAGAAGTATTGGATTCAGTGGAAAATCCCTTCTATGTGGATAACTGCTTACAGAGCGTCCCATCCACGGCTGAAGCGAAAGCACTCCTTGAGAAGGTACGGAATCTCCTGTCCAAAGGGGGATTTGAGGTCCGACAGTGGGCTAGTAACAGAGCAGAGATTATCCAGCACCTCCCGCCACAAGCTAGGTCCAGTAGCAGTGAACTATGGCTAACGCAATCTGGTGCTAACCCAGAAGAGCCCACTCTAAGACTGAGGTGGAGCTGCATACTGGATACCCTGGGGTATAAGCGTCACTCATCCCCGAGTACCGAAACCCCCACTCTGCGCACCATCTATCGGACCCTGGCCAGTCAATATGATCCCCTTGGGTATATCCTGCCATACACAACACGGGCCAAAGTCTTAGTCCAGGACCTGTGGCATACCAAGAGGGACTGGGATGAACCAATCCACCCGGCTGACCTACTAGAACGATGGATCTGTTGGGAAACGGAGTTAACGGAGCTCTCTGATGTCCAAATGCCAAGATGTTATGTACCATCCTGTGCTGACCAACTGGGATCATGCCTGGAACTGCATGTGTTCTGTGACGCTTCGGAGCGAGCTTATGGGGCTGTTTCATATCTTAGAGTGGAGGATAAGGCAGGCCACACCCATGTCTCCTTTGTCATGGCCAGGTCCAGGTTCGCACCCAAGAAGCAGTTGTCAATGCCTATGCTGGAACGTGTCTGCCGCCCCACCCCAACCCACATGAAATAGCCTATTTGAGGCTGTTGAGGAGAGGGCAGGACCACATCAATGGAAAAAGTGAAATGGAGACAGTAGATACAGCTGGTCTGTTGTAATATAATGAAGACAGTCGATCTAGCTCAGTGGTTCTTAACCTTGTTGGAGGTACTGAACCCCACCAGTTTCATATGCGCATTCACCGAACCCTTCTTAATTGGAAAAATAAAATATGATTTTTTCAAATTCAAAACATAGGTATATATTTGACTGGTGCACAAAATGAACTGTGCATCAACATCACTGTGTTCAAAGAACAAAATCATCAAAACATGATTTTCACACAAAAACAAAAACATAATAATGAATATTTACTGCAAATCAGTGTGACTTCTGCTGTTGCCTTTCAGAGACCAGTTCAGAAATGCGCGGTGTCACCTTGGCAAGTGCCACTCTCATGTCATTTTCGCAACAAAGTCTGTTCCTTTTCTTTGTTTTTATGTCCAGCATCCTCGAAAAGGATTGCTCGCAAAGATATGTTGTAACAAACGGTATGAAAATCTCCAGAGTTTCTTAGCAATAACAGGGTACGTTACCATTTGTTGACACCAAAACGTTGAAAGCGTTGTTGTTCTGAAGAGTTGCTGTTGAACCTGGCTCTGCTGAATTTCAATGATTTCATCGAGGTATTCATCATTGACATCTGTTGTCTCAACACTAAACGTGAACGGCTGTCTCACCCATGCTGGATATGACTCTCTTGTAGGAAAGTATCCGTCGAGAGACTTTGCAAGCTCATCTAAGTGCGTGGCAATTGCTTGCTTCAGTTCCGCGGGTACAGAAATGTCTCCGATTCCAGATACATCTTCGATCTTACTTACACAGTCATCCAGCAGGGCAAAGTTTGCGAAGTTATTGTTCTCTGTTCGTCGTTTCCATAACGGTAGCTTTTTTTGAAAAGCCTTCAGGTTTTCCTCTGCTTTGATGATGTTGACTCCACCGCCCTGATTCTAGCTGGTCTGTCACAATATAATAGAGACAGTAGATCTAGCTGAAATGTCACAATATAAAAGAGATAGTAGATCTAGCAGGTAATAATAATATATTCAACCTTCTATATATATCTGTTTATTATACCTGTTGATACAGGGCCCATACAGTGGGGCAAAAAAAGTATTTAGTCAGCCACCAATTGTGCATGTTCTCCCACTTAAAAAGATGAGAGAGGCCTGTAATTTTCATCATAGGTACACTTCAACTATGACAGACGAAATGAGAAATTTTTTTTTGTTATTGACCAAATACTTATTTTCCACCATAATTTGCAAATAAATTCATAAAAAATCCTACTATGTGATTTTCTGGATTTTTTTCTTCTCATTTTGTCTGTCATAGTTGAAGTGTACCTATGATGAAAATTACAGACCTCTCTCATCTTTTTAAGTGGGAGAACTTGCACAATTGGTGGCTGACTAAATACTTTTTTGCCCCACTGTATATACATATATATTTTTTGTATGTTTGTATGTATGTATAAATATTGATACATACAGAGTACCAGTGAAAAGTTTGGACACACCTACTCATTCAAGGGTTTTTATTTTTCCTATTTTCTACATTGTAGAATAATAGTGAAGAGATCAAAACTATGAAATAACACATGAAATCATGTAGTAACTTAAAACATGTTATACAAATCAAAATATTTTATACTTGAGATTCTTCAAAGTAGCCACCCTTTGCCTTGATGACAGCTTTGCACACTCTTGGCATTCTCTCAACCAGCTTCACCTGGAATGCTTTTCCAACAGTCTTGAAGCATTTCCCATATATGCTGAGCATTTGTTGGTTGCTTGCAGTCCAACTCATCCCAACCCATGTCAATTGGGTTGAGGTCGGGTGATTGTGGAGGCCAGGTCATCTGATGCAGCCCTCCATCACTCTCCTTGGTCAAATAGCCCTTACATAGACTGGAGGTGTGTTTTGGGTCATTGTCCTGTTGAAAAACAAATGATAGTCCCATTAAGTGCAAACCAGATGGGATGGCGTATCGCTGCTAAATGCTGTGGTAGCCATGCTGGTTAATTGTGCCTTGAAATTAATCACAGACAGTGTCAACAGCATAGGACCCCACACCCTCATACCTCCTCCTTCACGGTGGGAACCACACATGCGGAGTTCATCCGTTCACCTACTTTGCGTCTGAAAAAAGACACGGCGGTTGGAACAAAAAATCTCACATTTAGACTCATCAGACCAAAGGACAGATTTCCACCAGTCTAATGTTGATTGCTCGTGTTTCTTGCCCCAAGCAAGTCTCTTCTTATTGGTGACTTTTAGTAGTAGTTTCTCTGCAGCAATTTGACCATGAAGGCCTGATTCAGAGGTAACTCTGTCTTCCTTTTCCTGTGGCGGTCCTTATGAGGGCCAGTTACATCATAGCGCTTGATAGTTTTTGCGACTGCACTTGAAGAAACTTTCAAAGTTCTTGAAATTTTCCACGTTGACTGACCTTCATGTCTTAAAGTAATGGACTGTCATTTCTCTTTGCTTATTTCAGCGGTTCTTGCCATAATATGAACGTGGTATTTTACCAAATAGGGCTATCTTCTGTATACCACCCCTACCTTGTCACAACACAACTGATTGGCTCAAATGCATTAAGAAGGAAATACATTCCACAGATGAACTTTTAACAAGGCACACCTGCTAATGGAAATGTATTCCAGGTGACTATTTCATGAAGCTGGTTGAGAGAATGCCAAGTGTGTGCAAAACTGTCAAGGCAAAGGGTGGGTACTTAAAAATCTTTAAAGATTAGATTTTTTTAAAACACTTGTGGTTACTAAGTGATTCCATGTGTGTGTTATTTCATAGTGTTGATGTCTTCACTATTATTCTACAATGTAGAAAATAGTTCAAATAAAAACCCTGGAATGAGTAGGTGTGTCAACTTTTGACTGGTACTGTGTGTGTGTGTGTGTGTTTTCGGTAAGTATTCAGACCCCTTGACTTTTTCCACATTTTGTTACGTTACAGCCATATTCTAAAATTGATTAAATACATTTTTTAAAATCCTCAGCAATCTACAGACAACACCCCATAATGACAAAGCGAAAACAGGTTTTTAGACATTTTAGCACATTTATTTCAACTTAAAAACCTTATTTACATAAGTATTCAGACCCTTTGCTATGAGACAAGAAATTGAGCTCAGGTGCATCCTGTTTCTGTTGATCATCGTTGATATATTTCTAGAATTTGATTGGAGACCCCCTGTGGTAAATTCAATTGTTTGGACATGATTTGGAAAGGCGCACACAACTCTCTATATAAGGTCCCACAGTTGACAGTGTATGTCAGAGCAAAAACCCAGCCTTGAGGTTAAAGGAATTGTTCGTAGAGCGCTGAAACAGTATTGTGTCAAGGCAAAGATCTGGGGAAGGGTACCATAAAATTTCTGCAGCATTGAAGGTCCCCAAGAACACAGTGTCTTCCATCATTCAAAAATGGACGAAGTTTAGAACCACCAAGAATCTTCCTAGCGCTGTCGGCCCGGCCAAACTGAGTAATCGGGAGAAAAGGGCCTTGGTCAATGAGGTGACCTGGATGAAACCTGGCACCATCCCTACGTTGAAGCGTGATAGTGGCAGAATCATGCTGTGGGGATGTTTTTCAGCGGCAGGGGTTGTGAGTCTTGTCAGGGTTGAGGGTAAGATTAACGGAACAAAGTACAGAGAGATCCTTGATGAAAACCTGTTCCAGAGCTCTCAGGACCTCAGACTGGGGCGAAGGTTCACCTTCCAACAGGTTGTTCAACCCTAAGTACACATCTAAGACAACACAGGAGTGGCCTCAGGACAAGTTTCTGAATGTCTTTGATTGGCCCAGCCAGAGCCCGGACTTAAACCTGAGGGGATCTGCAGAGACAAATGGGTGAAAGTCCACAAATACAGGTGTTCCAAGCTTTTAGCAGTTCGCTTTATTTTTTATAATATATTACACTTGATCTTTCTTGAATAAGTTCCTCTATTTGTTTTTGTTTTCCACATATTCTGTGTCTCCTATGGTACAGTTTTTATTGCTATCTATCTGTACTGTTAGTCCTGCTATTTCCTTTGTTAATATGAACTCCTGACCTAAATTGCTATTTTTTTAAAGATGAGTGTTGAATTGCATGTCCTCTAAAGGAACATTTTAATGGCGTCCCATACAATAAGGGGATCTGCCTATGTTATGTTGGAAAAGTCTGTTATAAAATGATTATTTCTTGGTTAAAAACAAGTTGTCATCCAATTTCAAATATCCTTTTCTCAAGACATGGTGCTTTGCATTCAGGCCAAAGAGTACATTCTTTGTCTCATCAGACCACAGAATCCTTTACTTTATGATCTGAGTCTTTCATGTCTTTTTGCAAACTCCAGGTGTGCTGTCGTGCCTTTTTCTAAGTAGTGGCTTCTGTCTGGCCACTCTCTTATGAAGCCCAGATTGGTGAAGTGCTCTAGAGACCGTTGTCCTTCTGGCAGGTTCTCCTATTTATGACAAGGAACTCTGTAGTTCTGTCAGAGTGGTCATTGGGTTCTTGGTCACCTCCCTGACCAAGGTCCTTCTTGCCTGGTTGCTCAGTTTGGTCAGACGGCCACCTCTAGGCAGAGTGGGTGGTTCCATATTTTTTCAATTTCGCAATGATGGAGACCACTGTGCTCTTGGAAACTTTCAACACTCTAGAAATAGTTGTATACCCTTCCCCAGATGTATGCCTCATCACAAATCTCGATCTATGGACAGTTCCTTGGACTTCATGGTATAGTTTCTGCTCTGACATGAGCTGTCAACTGTGGGACCTTTTTATATATTTTTTTTATTTTGTAAATCATGTCCAAACAACTGAGTTGGCCACAGGTGGACTCCAATCAAGTTGTTGTGACATATCAAGGATGTTCAAGTGAAATTGGATGCACCAGAGCTCAATTTGGAGTGTCATTTTCCAACACTCTCACCCCTTGTCTCTTTCTATCCGCCTTCTTAGAGATGTGTTGGGGGGCTGGGGCTCGGGCACCGGTGGAGCAGGTGTGGCCGGGGCTCTGCTGTACTCTGGTCTCACGCAGGCTGGCCTCTCGCCCAGGAACACGCTGCTCATCATGCTGGTTGTCCCTGTAGCCATGGTGATCAGGTCAGTCCCAGGGGTGAAAGTAAGGTAGTTGGGTACGGCGTCCTGGCAAAATAAATAGTTGGGGTAGGCTGTACCAGAAACATGAGCCTATCACAATAATTCAAGCAAATGTAAATGAAACTTTAGGCTTTTATGCCATTATTTATCATTACCGTACGTCATAGGCATGAAAAATTTGCGAATGGTGGTATAACCTACGCTCAAAACTGCGATGTGGTTCCACGAGAACACTAACATTTTGCCAAGGCAGAGATGAGTGGCTGAGACGCGCGAGGACAGCAGTGGGTGCATCAATTCTCAAATCGCCAAATGTCATTACATTTTTGGGGCGTTTTTTTGTAACCCGATGTCTCTTTCCATTTACCAGTTTGGAGGCTGGAAATATGTTGTGAGTGGATAAGCGTGTGTCGGTAGTCTAGTAAAGGAGCCCTTTTAGTGACAGTTTGACAAGCGCATGCACACACAGGAGGTCCCATACCAAGAAGAAATTAGTTCTATACTGAACAAAAATATAAATGCAACATGTAAAGTGTTGGTCCTATGTTTCATGGGCTGAAAATAAAAGATCCCAGACATTTTCCATACGCACAAAAAGCTTATTTCTCTAAAAGGTTGTGCACAATTTGGCAGTACGTCCAACCGGCCTCACAACCGCAGACAATGTGTAACCATGCCAGCCATTGCCCAGGACCTCCACATCCGGCTTTTTCACATGCGGGATCTTCTGAGACAAGCCACCCGGGCAGCTGATGAAACTGAGGAGTATTTATGTCTGTAATAAAGCCTTTTTGTGGGGAAAAACGCATTCTGATTGGGTGGGCCTTCCATGTGGGTGGCCCTCCCAGGCCCACCTATGGCTTCACCAGTCATGTGAAATCCATAGATTAGGGCCTTATGAATTTATTTCAATTGACTGATTTCCTTATATGAACAATAACTCAGTAAAATCGTTGAAATTGCATGTTGCATTTATATTTTTGTTCGGTATGCTTTTACCCCTGGTCGGTCCCATAAACAATGTTGATGTGATAAGTTAATGTGTTGTTAGGTGAGTGGGAAAGGATCACTCTCCTTTTCTGTCAATTTATCTGAACCCTTCACCCACTTTCCCCTCAGCTATTTTTTCCTGCTGGTCTTCCCCCCATCCTTCCCACAGTGGAAGTGCAGGGAGGTGGAGTCTGTGAGGGGCAGAGACTCACAGAGCAGGCAGCCCCTATTGGATGACACTGATGAAGAGGAAGAGCGGGAGAAAGGTGCTGAAGGTGTGTTTATCATGTCAGCATGTGGTAAGGTAAAGAATTTTGAGGAAAGTGATGTGTGGTAATATGGATGTTTAACACAATATATTTTTAAGTAATGAAATATTACATTTTAATTGTAAAATATTTTGTAGGACATTGATTAACCAAACAGCCCATCTTCACTTCCTTCCTTCTGAATATAACAGAAGACAAGGTCACTGGACCACTGACATGTATTGAGAAACTACACATCACTAAAGTGAGTTTGAAGTCACTTTAGAAAAGTGGACTTGGTCTGTACCATTTTCAGATTAAAAAGTTATACTCTCTCAAAGTTGGCCCAGACCAGGGAAAGCCAGGCCAAAATCTCATAAATATCCTAGTCGATATAAACTCAACTCCCCAATGCGATAGACACAGAACAGTTTTACTTTCATTTCATTTTCACATGTGCTAAATAATCAGTTTAACTCTGGCCTAGTAAGTTTTACTCAGTCTTGATGTGCTCCAGTACTATATGTGTTATTGCCAATCTGCTAATATCAATTCTACCGCCTCCCCTCAGGGTCTGTTGAGGTTTGTGGTTCCGTGAGGAGTTGTCTACTTCGGAGTACTTCATCAACCAGGGCCTGGTGAGTAGGCCTCTGTCGCCCCTTGGCAGTTTATAGTGTCACTGTGTGACGTAGAAGTCCGTCACTGGCCGCGGGCAGCATTTGGTTCTTTAACGCACACACATATTCATCACTCCTCCCTGCGCCATTATACCATAAGTTAACAATGTGGGTCGACACACAATTTAACTTCTGTCTTGGTGCATGCATTTCACACTTGTCAATGTTCATATTTGAGAGATACAATAATTATTATACTTATCAATGTTGTGGATGAGCGCATTGTTTGTTTGTTCTGTTCTTCTCTCTCCATCTCTGTAGCTTCTGGGTATGCTGGAAAAGGACCCGAGCTAAGGGAATTGGGTTGGCTTTATAGTGCCTGTCCCAAATGGCTCATTAATGCATATGGGCATATTGAAAGATATTGTCAGTAATGATGTAATGTTGTAAATGTTATGTTGTGATATTGTTTAAAACCGTGTTGCAATGTATATCCTTTAGTATGTGTAGTTCATGGAAAATGTAGGTTTGTATTGTTAATTGATTAATTAATTAGGGTTAATTGTTCTGAGGGGAGGGGCTAGCCCTACAAAAGGAGCCTCTCTCCAGTCTCTAGGGATTTTTTTTGGATTGAGCTGTGGATGGGGCAGCATTGTTGTTAAGCTGTCCCATAAGGTAGACGTTGATGGCAGTACTGTTATTTTCTGTTCCGGAATCACTTGTAAATAAACACCTTTGCACAGAAGAACTTTTGCGGTTCCGCCATCTTTTTATTTTTATAGAGGTTAGGTTATCCAGTTTAGCCATCTGGCCTACTCTACGTGACACACTGCAATTAGTTGATATTCTCACCATCACTTCCATTCTTATTGTATAGTATGGGTGACCCCCAACTTCTTGTTACAGTTGAACTCATTTCCTAATTTTTCAACTTTCTTTACAGTTGGAACTCCAATATTTCCCAAACTTCTCTCTGTCCCATGCAGAGCAGTATTGCTGGTCAGTACCATTCAGAATATATACAGTTGAAGTTAGAAGTTTACATGCGCTTAGGTTGGAGTCATTAACTCATTTTTCAACCACTCCACAAATTTCTTGTTAACAACCTATAGTTTTGGCAAGTCGGTTAGGACATCTACTTTGTGCATGACACAAGTAATTTTTCCAACAATTGTTTACAGACAGATTATTTCACTTTGTCACTGTATCATAATTCCAGTGGGTCAGAAGTTTACATACACTAAGTTGACTGTGCCTTTTAAACAGCTTGGAAAATTCCAGAAAATGTCATGGCTTTAGAAGCTTCTGATAGGATAATTGACATCATTTGAGTCAATTGGAGGTGTACATGTGGATGTATTTCAAGGCCTACTGTTTCAGTATGATATGTTAGACACAGGAATAAAGACAGACACCAATATCAGGTTCAATAGCCTTGTTTGTGCATTGTACAAATCCCTACAACTGGAGTCCCCGGGGAACAGTTCGGCTAGTCGATTACCTATCAACTAGACTCCGTAACATCATCCTTTTCAATAGAAAGTGCAAACATAAAGGCACAACATTAAGTTCTTAACAGTCAGGTCATAACAATAGAAACAGCATTACATTTTCTTTTTTACTTCAGTTGTCATCTTCCTTTTTAAATTTAAATTTAATTATTTAAGAAAAAATATAGATTTTAATTAACCAAGGGCAAGTTAACAGTCCCTTGCTTACAGAGTAAGCCTGTCCGGTGGCTTGCACAGCCGACCCACCCGTGAGTAAGTATTGGCTCTGACAGGGGTAGGATTAGGGGCACGAGCTGGAGAGCTTGGTGAGGTAGAAGCCTCACCTTCAGTTGGCCCATGTCTCAATTCTGCGCCCCTTACCCTTAGGCCTGGACTGTGATCCAGCTCATCTAGGTGAGTGTATGGCCTGTTCTGGTTTGTCTGCTCTGCTACGCGCAGATCCACTTGCGACGATAGAGGGACGATAGAGGGAGCCACCAACATCCACCAGGTAAGAACGTGGTGCAACTCTCTGCAGGCATGTGCCCAGCCTCCAAAGTCCTGTGTGGTCTCCCGGCAGCGGTTTCATCCTTATCGTTTCACCCATCTCCAGCTCTGGTAGGTCCCGAGCAGTCCGGTCGTAGAAGCACTTAGCGAGCTGCTTTCTGTGACGCAGTTTGTCCGTGACGCCAGCCATGACGCAGGGCTCAAGTAGCTTGTTAGCTACGGGGATGGTAGTCTTCAGACGTCTGGACAGAAGGCGTTGTGCTGGGCTGCTGTCCATGTTTTCGGTGGGTGTGTTCCTCCACTGTAAGATCGCTTTCCATGGGTCGTTGCTGTCACGCAAGGCCCTGCTTAACAGGTTTTTTGCAATCTTGACAGCTGATTCTGCCTTGCCATTTGCTTTTGGGTGTCTTGGAGAGGAGGTCACGTGGTCAAACTCCCATTCTGAGGCAAAACGCTTGAACTGTGCAGTGAATTGTGGGCCATTGTCCGTGATTACCTTGTCAGGCTGACCTTGCCTTGCAAACTGCGCCTTGCAGCGCTTTATGACCGTCTCTGCAGACAAGTCAGGGAGCAGTTCAATTTCCCAAAAGTCAGAGTAGTGATCAACGATGAGAAGATAGTCCTTTTGTCTGTGGCTGAATAAGTCCATGCTGACGATTTGCCAGGCCCTTGTGGGCAGTTCGTGTGACATCATGGTTTCCTTTTGCTGTTCATGAGCGTACTCGTTGCATGTGGTACAGTTGCTGACAAAGTCTTTAATTTCTGCTTGCATGTTTGGCCAGTATAATGTTTCATGAGCCTGGCGGTAGCATGCATCACCTCCAACGTGACTGGAGTGTATGCGGGTAAGCATCTCTGGACGTAGTGATTTGGGAATAATGACCTTCTGACCTCTGAACAAGACGCCATTTTGCACGCTGATCTCATCTCGAAAGGTCCAGTATTCTCTCACTGTGAAAGGTGTCTCCTCTTTCAGGTATGGCCAACCTGCGAGAGCCATGGACTTCAGTGACTGTAGGTGTTCGTCCTTGTCAGTGTGTTGGCTTATCTGGGCTAGGCGGTGATCTGTGACGTTTAAGTAGTCTGCCTGATTGATCTGTTGAACATCTTGTCAAATCAAATCAAATCAGATTTCTCTCTCAAACGGGTTACAAAGTTGTGTACTGACTCACCCTCTTCCTGTTTACATCTTCCGAAAACGAACCGCTCATAAATGACGTTTCTTGCGGGTTTGAAGTAATTCTCCAATGCATCCAATATAGCCTTTGCATCACACTGTTGTCGTGCTGTGAGGGTGAGATTGTGCCGGTAGATATGCCTGCATTCGCTGCCCATTAAACTCCTCAGAGTTGCAGCTTGTACCTCGTTGGCTTTCTCATGTAGACCGGTCGCCAGCGCATAGTCCTCGAATTCATCCCTGAAGTTGTCCCAAATAGTATTCCAGTCCCCTGTGAGAACCATGGGATTTGGTGGCGGAATGTTCGCTGCCATAGCAATTGAATATGAGATTTCTTTGCCTTCAGTCATCGACGTAGGTAGTGATGCTAGCTAGCCAGCTAACAACGAGTTGATCAGAAACGGCGTGTGTTCGCATATGGAACGTAACTGCGCCTATACTGTACTTAGCTACAAAAATAACAAACGTGTGTTTTCCGAGCCACTTCTGATACCATGTTTCAGTATGATATGTTAGATAAAGGAATAAAGACAGACACCAATGTCAGGTTCAATAGCCTTGTTTGTGCATTGTACAAATCCCTACAACTGGAGTCCCTGGGGAACAGTCCGGCTAGTCGATTACCTATCAACTAGACTCCGTAACACCTACCTTCAAACTCAGTGCCTCTTTGCTTGACATCATGGGAAAATCAAAAGAAATCAGCCAAGACCTCAGAAAAAAATTGTAGACTTCCACAAGTCTGGTTCATCCTTGGAAGCAATTTCCAAACGCCTGAAGGTAACACGTTCGTCCGAACAAGTAATAGTACGCAAGTATGAACACCATGGGACCACACAGCCATCATACCGCTCAGGAAGGAGACGCGTTCTGTCTCCTAGAGATGAACGTACTTTGGTGCGAAAAGTGCAAATCAATTCCAGAACAACAGCAAAGGACCTTGTTAAGATGCTGGAGGAAACGGGTACAAAAGTATCTATATCCACAGTAAAACGAGTCCTATATCGACATAACCTGAAAGGCCACTCAGCAAGGAATAAAAAAGCCAGACTACGGTTTGCAATTGCACATGAGGACGAAGATTGTACTTTTTGGGGAAATGTCCTCTGGTCTGATGAAACTAAAATATAACTGTTTGGCCATAATGACCATCGATATGTTTGGAGGAGAAAGGGGGAGGCTTGCAAGCAAAAGAACACCATCCCAACTGTGAAGCACGGGGGTGGCAGCATCATGTTGTGGGGGTGCTTTGCTGCTAGAGGGACTGGTGCACTTCACAAAATAATTTTCCTCCCTCATGATGATATCTATCTGGATATATCGAAGCAACATTTCAAGACATCAGTCAGGAAGTTAAAGCTTGGATGGAAATGGATCTTCCAAATGGACAATGACCCCAAGCATACTTCCAAAGTTGTGGCAAAATGGCTTAACCTTTCTAGGGCAGGTGTTCCGCTAGCGGAACCCCACGACAACATTCCGCTGAAAAGGCAGTGCGCGAAATTCTAAAATATTTTTTTGAAATGTGTAACTTTCACACATTAACAAGTCCAATACAGCAAATGAAAGAAGTTTCTTGTTAATCTACCCATCGTGTCTGATTTCAAAAAGGCTTTACAGCGAAAGCACAACATATGATTGTGTTAGGGCATAGCCAAGTCAAAAAAACACAGCCATTTTTCCAGCCAAAGATAGGAGTCACAAAAAGCAGAAATATAGATAAAATTAATCACTAACCTTTGATGATCTTAATCAGATGACACTCATATGACATCATATTACACAATACATGTATGTTTTGTTCGATAATGTGCATATTTATATCCAAAAATCTCAGTTTACATTGGCGCATTACGTGAAGTAATGTTTTAATTCCAAAACATCTGGTGATTTTGCAGAAATACTCAATAAACATTGATAAAAGACAGTGTTACTCAAAAAATTAAAGATAGACATATCCTTAATGCAACCGCTGTGTCAGATTTTTAAAAAACTTCATGGAAAAAGCATAATCTGAGTACGGTGCTCAGAGCCCAATCCAGCCAAAGAAATAAATCAAATCAAATCAAATCAAATCAAATCAAATTTTATTTGTCACATACACATGGTTAGCAGATGTTAATGCGAGTGTAGCGAAATGCTTGTGCTTCTAGTTCCGACAATGCAGTAATAACGAGCAAGTAATCTAACTAACAATTCCAAAAAAAACTACTGTCTTATACACAGTGTAAGGGGATAAAGAATATGTACATAAGGATATATGAATGGGTGATGGTACAGAGCAGCATAGGCAAGATACAGTAGATGATATCGAGTACAGTATATACATATGAGATAAGTATGTAAACCAAGTGGCATAGTTAAAGTGGCTAGTGATACATGTATTACAAAAGGATGCAGTCGATGATATAGAGTACAGTATCAACGTATGCATATGAGATGAACAATGTAGGGTAAGTAACATTATATAAGGTAGCATTGTTTAAAGTGGCTAGTGATATATTTACATCATTTCCCATCACCATCAAATATCCGCCATGTTGAAGTCAACAGAAGTTAGAAATAACATTATAAATATTCACTTACCTTTGATGATCTTCATCAGAAGGCACTCCCAGAAATCCCAGTTCGACAAGAAATGACTGATTTGTTCCATGAAGTCCATTATTTACGTCCAAATAGCCACTTGTTGTTAGCATGTTCAGCCCAGTAATCCATCTTCATGAGGCACGAGCACTATGTCCAGACAAAAACTTGAAAGGTTACAGGTCGTATGAAACATGTCAAACGAAGTATAGAATCAATCTTTAGGATGTTTTTAACATAAATCTTTATTTATGTTCCAACCAGAGAATTCCTTTGTCTGTAGAAAAGCAATGGAACGCGAGGTAACTCTCACATGAACGCGAAGTCACAAGCCCATGGCACTCTGCCACACACCTCGCTCATTCAGCCCCCCTTCACAGTAGAAGCCTCAAACAAGGTTCTAAAGACTGTTGACATCTAGTGGAAGCCTTAAGAAGTGCAAAATGACCCCACAGACACTATATTGGAATGGCAATGAGTTAAAACTACAAACCTCAGATTTTCCACTTCCTGGTTGGATTTTTCTCAAGTTTTTGCCTGCCATAGGAGTTCTGTTATACTCAAACAGTTTTAGAAACTTCAGAGTGTTTTCTATCCAACACTAATAATAATATGCATATATTAACATCTGGGACAGACTAGGAGGCAGTTCACTCCAGGCACGCTATTCATCCAAAAGTGAAAATGCTGCCCCCTATCCCAAAAATGTTAAGGACAACAAAGTTGAGGTATTGGAGTGGCCATCACAAAGCCCTGACCTCAATCCTATACAAAATGTGTGGGCAGAACTGAAAAAGCATGTGTGAGCAAGGAGCCCTACAAACCTGACTCAGTTACACCAGCTCTGTCAGGAGGAATGGGCCAAAATTCACCCAACTTATTGTGGGAAGCTTGTGGAAGGCTACCCAAAACATTTGACCCAAGTTAAACAATTTAAAGGCAATACTGCCAAATACTAATTGAGTGTATGTAAACTTCTGACCCACTGGGAATGTGATGAAAGAAATAAAAGCTTAAATAAATAATTCTCTACTATTATTCTGACATTTCACATTCTTAAAATAAAGTGGTGATCCTAACTGACCTAAGACAGGGAATTTTTACAAGGATTAAATGTCAGGAATTGTGAAACTAAGTTAAAATATATTTGGTTAAGGTGTATGCAAACTTCTGACTTCAACTGTATAATAAATTTAAAAGTCAAAATGGATGTAGCAACTAAGGATTGCTATTAGCAGGATACTAGACATTGGAATGTAGTGAAAAGATAAATATATTAAAACATACAATCCTGATAATTATCAAAAGGCACATTGACAAATGTCCTTGGTGATGGCAGAAATATTAAAGTTACAGTTGGCTAGTGATCGTTATCTTTCGAAGTGATATGAAACTTGTACCAGTCGTAACAATGTGATTTCTAAGTAAATGGAGGAATCTACCACACACCCAGCAAGGTTGCTAAGGTGCAGGAAGATGTCTGAACAGACCTCTAATTTAAGCATAACAATAATTATCAGCAATTTCCATCCACCCCAGCTGCAGAGAGTCTCTTCTTCAGACCTCCAAGGAAATACCAAGCACTTCAAAACATGATACTACCTCTTTTGCACTTCCCACCAGTCTTTCTCCCTCTACTATCTCTCATAGTGAGCAGAAGTATCTGTGGACTGGGAAAGCTATGAGTCCGGAGATGGCGATGCCCAGACTGTCTCCTACACTGGCTGCCACCATGGCAAACTCCCTCTGTCTGTCTCCAGTCTGCAGGGAGAGAGGGGAAAGGTAAGGGGTGTGGCACGCAAACACACACAAACATGTCCGATGGCTGACCCTCCAGCTAATTTTATATATTGACATAAACCCAACCTTATATATGCAGGCTGACAAACAAACAAACACACACACACACACACCACACCCTGGTGACTGACCTCCTTGCTGATGAAGTAGAATGTGTTGACGTATGCAGCTCCTCCCAGCAACCCCTCGTAGAGGACTTTCACAAACACCAGCCATGCACTGGGCAGGAACTGGTAGTACACTGACAATAACAGCAACACCGCGTTCACACACTGTGGGAGACAGAGCAACACCGCGTTCACACACTGAGGGACCAGGGCCCGTATTCACAAAGCATCTTAGAGTAGGAGTGCTGATCTAGGACGATAAAATGACATGGACAGGGGGGACCCGATCCTAGATCAACACGCCTACACTGAGACGCTTTATGAATAAGGGTACAAAAGGTAGTGGTGGGGATTGTGGGGGAGATAGAGGGGAGGAAGAAGAAAATATAAAGCCAGGTGGAGAGAGAGAAAGATCAGAGAAAGTTAAAGCTCCACCACTAGGTCTGTTATCCTGACCGTACTACCACCACACCGGCAATCACGAGTCATGACGGCAGTCAAATTCCACATGACAGTTGAGTCACGGTAACTATGCTTCTCCAAAACTGCACTCTGATGTTGCTGATGGTCATTAGTAGCCTACCAAACTTGCTAACAGCCAGTCGCTAATGACCTGGTACTCAGCGCTCTATTGTCCCTCTAATTCAATGCAAAAGCATTCCAAAAATCTAATCAAACACTTGATGAGACTGACTAATATCTCAGTAGCTTTAAATGGCATATCTGTCCAAATGAATATATTTCCATGGCTGAATTTATGTAGTTCAATGCTTCCCTTTCTGGCTATTTGGATAAAATCATAATGCAGTTTCTAAATATATATGGCAGGATAAGCGTTCCATCCTAAATTGGTTTAGACATGATTCTTCTGCCCCGTTGCGGAGTATAGAGTGAAATATGGTGTCTCCTATTGCCCTGGAAGAGGTGGTCTTCACTGATATAACCCTTAAACAAATGTAAACTACGCTTTGGTCCTATTATTGATCACACAATTTCTATATGGCGTCAAATTGAAAATCGATATAACTGGGATTCAAAATGACATGCCTATACTCCAATATTTCACAATAATGCCTTGTGATCTGGAGGGTGGCCTTTTGCATCCCTCCCAATGGTCCAAATGTGAAATCCATACCCTTGCTGATATCATGGATAGTAATGGTTCGTGAACATTCCAAGAATTGAAAGACAGATACATACCCGGCAAATCTTTTTTCTATATTTACAATTTAGTTCAGCTTTGCTGGCCTATGGAGTCCCCTGGGAAACCCAACTACCGAACCATCCAATGCTGGGATTTATAAATAAATGATCTGGGCTCCTGAAAAGGACTGATCTCTATAATATAGAAAACTTTTGGAAAGCTCATTCTGAGCTAGTCATAAAAAAAATGGTCCACAGATCTAATTGAATTCGGAACAACCCTTTAACTGGAACAGAACATTGAAAAACATGACTTTGGCATCCCGTAATCTGAACCATCAATTTATACATTGTCTGTTCACACACTGTATTTAACACAGAGGAATCGTTTTACGATTAAATTGACCCCAACTCCTAAAATCAGGTAAGCACACTCCTCCATATGTGGGTGTACCCTGCAGTTAAATGCTTCTTGGCAAAGATACAAAATTAATTTAGAAGTGCATGAATGTAAATTCAATGCTTTGCATCTATGTTACTTAACGATGAAAGCTCCTTGAATCTCTCAATCAGAGATGATTAATGCTGACAGGCAACACTGCCGCAAAATATTATGTTGGATCTTACACGGCAATCACCTCTCTCTCCCAATTTGCCAGTGGATACAGTTACTTTTAGAAGTTAGAACATAATTTGTATTTATTATGGATCCCCATTAGCTGCTGCCTTGGCATTGGAAAACCTTTGTGGTTAAATCTGTTTAAAATTCACTGCTTGACTGAGGGATCTTACTATTGTCTGTATGTGTGGGGTACAGAGATGAGGTAGTCGTTAAACACTTTGTACACAGAGTGAGTCCATGCAACTTATGTGACTTGTTAAGCAAATGTTTACTTCTGAACTTCTCTGTAGGAGACCACAGATCTGGGGCCAGGTTGTAGGAGACCACAGATCTGGGACCAGGCCTAAACATATTAACCTGTGAAAGAAAAGGGTTCACATTGAAACAAAAAGGATTGAAAAAGGCTTGCAAAGGGGTTGAATACTTAACTCAAGACATTTCAGCTTTTGATTTTTAATTAATTTGTAAATATTTCTAAACATAATTCAATTTTTACATTATGGGGTATTGTGTGTAGGCCAGTGACAATCTCAATTGAATCCATTTTAAATTCAGGCTGTAACACAATAAAAACGTAGAAAAATCTAAGGGGTGTGAATACTTTTTCAAGGCATAGTACCAAATAAAAATGGCCTAGAAGGCCAGCATCCCGGAGTCACCTTTTCACTGTTGACGTTGAGACTGGTGTTTTGCGGGTACTATTTAATGAAGCTGCCAGTTCAGGACTTGTGAGGCTTCTTTCTCAAACTAGACACTAAATGTACTTGCCCTCTTGATCAGTTGGGCACCGGGCCTCCCACTCTTTCTATTCTGGTTAGAGCCAGTTGCCACATGTCTCAAATTTTTAGGGAGAATGCAATTGGCATGATGACTGCAGGAATGTTCACCAGAGCGGTTGTCAAATAATTAAAATGTTAATTTCTGTACCATAAGCCACCGCCATTGTTTTAGAGAATTTGGCAATACGTCCAACCGACCTCACAACCGCAGTCCATGTGTATGGCGTCGTGTGGGCGAGCGGTTTACTGATATCAACGTTGTGAACAGAGTGCCCCATGGTGGGGTTATGGTATGGGGAGGCATAAGCTACGGACTATAAATACAAATGCATTTTATCGATGGCAATTTGAATGCACAGAGATACCGTGACGAGATCCTGAGGCCCATTGTCGTGCACGGCCCCATGCCGCAAGGATCTGTACACAATTACTGTAAGCTGAAAATATCCCAGTTCTTCCATGGCCTGCATAGTCAGACATGTTACCTGTTGAGCATGTTTGGGATGCTCTGGATCGACGTTTACAACAGCGTGTTCCAGTCCCGCCAATATCAAACAACTTTGCACTGCCATTGAAGAGGAGTTGGACATCATTCCACAGGCCACAATCAACAGCCTGATTGACTCTATGCAAAGTAGATGTGTCACGCTGCATGAGGCAAATGGTGGTCACACCATATACTGACTGGTTTTCTGATCCAGCCTCTTTTTTTAAAGGTATCTGTGACCAACAGATGCATAGCTGTATTCTCAGTCATGTGAACTCATTTCAATTGACTGATTTCCTTACATGAACTGTAACTCAGTAAAATCTTTGAAATTTTGTGTTTATTTTCGTTCAGTATATTATTTAGTATGTAAAGACAACATTAAATTGAGAATAGTCTAATGGGTGAGAATATTATCACTTGTGAATGATGCCCAGTGTGTGCAGTCTAAAGAAAAACAGTGCATGCATTATTTTAAAACTTTTTCAGCTCATAAGCCTATACGTTTTGATAACGTTTGTATCACAGTTTGTATCATGGCCAAATTACTCAAAGCGTAGCCTATAAGCCTAGGACCCCTGGAACAGGGTTGGAGAGCCCATAGCCAACAGAACTTGGTGAACCGTGTTCTTATAAGCCCAGTCATTGCGCCATGGCGTGTGAACAGAGTTTTGACTGGCCACCATTTAAAAGAGGATCCCAGCTTTCTTGTGATGCTATATTTAGTGCTCAATTCTTAAAATTAAGCACATCCATCCTCTTTATGACCAGTGTAGCCTACCTGGCATATAAAAAATTAAATCGCACGTAACTTTCTATTTGAGTGCAGGCTATGGATTTTTTTTGTGTGTGCCATTCTAAAAATAAAAAAATGCACAAATATGTAAACACCAGATTACATTGAGAATAGTCAGATGGGTGAGAATATTATCAAGTACTTGTCAAATTGTGAATGAGAGACTGATGATGTGTGTGCAACCTGAGCAAGAAACAGCAGAGCGCTTGCCTTTCATCCAACTCCTTTCAAATCATCATTAGTCACACAACTAAAGTTGCATACATAACTACATATTCAGCATATAGAAGGACCTGTTTCAAATGATCACTTTGTTAACCACAACACAGAATAGCCATATGTGGGCACACCCTCTGAAGTCAATATCCTTTCTATTTTATTCAAGCTATTTTCAATTATATTCTTCTTCCTATCAAATAATGCCACGGAATTCTA
Organism: Oncorhynchus tshawytscha; assembly: GCF_018296145.1. Taxonomy (NCBI): domain Eukaryota; kingdom Metazoa; phylum Chordata; class Actinopteri; order Salmoniformes; family Salmonidae; genus Oncorhynchus; species Oncorhynchus tshawytscha. The sequence continues at coordinate 46,409 of NW_024608468.1, forward strand.
AGAAAATCCTGTAAAAATAATTAGTGTAGCCCACAGCCATATGGCAGAGCCAGATCATTGCCTAACATGAGGACAACTCAAAATATACTGTTCTGTTCTTCGGTATAGGCTACATTTTCTTCATATAATGGTTCTTTAGATCTGCTTAAAATAATTAATTTATTGTGATGGTGTAGGCTATATTAAATGGATTTTAGACTTTTTAAAATGCAGATGTTCCAAAGATCTGCATCAGAGTTGCTTGTGGAAGCCCAAAGAGCCAGGCAGTTATTTGCATAACAGTTACCGGCTGATAAAATGTCATGACCGACAATTTCATCACCGCTTGCTGGTGACACTGATTTATTTAGAATTCAAGGGACACGTAACCAGCATGGCTACCACAGCATTCTGCAGCGATACGGCATTCCATCTGGTTTGGGACTGTCATTTTTCAAGGGCTATTTGACCAAGAAGGAGAGTGATGGAGTGCTGCATCAGATGATCTGGCCTCCACAATCACCCGACCTCAACCCAATTGAGATGGTTTGGGATGAGTTGGACCTCAGAGTGAAGGAAAAGCAGCCAACAAGTGCTTAGTATATGTGGGAACTACTTCAAGACTGTTGGAAAATCATTCCAGGTGAAGCTAGTTCAGAGAATGCTAAGAGTGTGCAAAGCTGTCATCAAGATGGCTACTTAGAAGATTCTCAAATATAAAACATATATTTGTGTAACACTTTTGTTTACTACATGATTCCATGTGTTATTTTATAGTTTTGATCTCTTCACTATAATTCTACAATGTAGAAAATAGTAAAAATAAAAGAAAAACCCTGGAATGAGTTAGTGTCCAAACTTCTGACAGGTACTGTATCTCATCTATTGTTCACTCACCTGAAGCAGAGAGAGAGCCCAGATTCTCCTGAACTTCACACAGCAGAGAGAGGATCGCGAGACAAACACCCCCACCTGGTACAGTGTCTGGTACCTGAACACACACACACACACACACACACAAAGAATGTGAGTTAATAGCTTTACACCACTTAATCATAGAAGTTTACATTCACCTTAGCCAAATACATTTTAACTCAGATTTTCATAATTCCTGACATTTAATCCTAGTAAAAATCCCTGTCTTAGGTCAGTTAGGATCACCACTTTATTTTAAGAATGTGAAATGTCAGAATAATAGTAGAGTGATTTATTTAAACTTTTATTTCTTTCATCACATTCCCAGTGAGTCAGAAGTTTATATACACTCAATTAGTATTTGGTAGCATTGCCTTTAAATTGTTTAACTTGGGTCAAACGTTTCGGGTAGCCTTCCATAAGCTTCCCACAATAAGTTGGGTGAATTGTGGCCCATTCCTCCTGACAGAGCTGGTGTGACTGAGTCAGGTTTGTAGGTCTCCTTGCTCGCACACGGTTCTTCAGTTCTGCCCACAAATATTCTATAGGATTGAGGTCAGGGATTTGTGATGGCCACTCCAATACCTCGACTTTGTTGTCCTTAACATTTTTGGGATAGGGGGCAGCATTTTCACTTTTGGATGAATAGCTTGCCCAGAGTGAATTGCCTCCTACTCTGTCCCAGATGTTAATATATGCATATTATTATTAGTATTGGATAGAAAACACTCTGAAGTTTCTAAAACTGTTTGAGTGATGTCTGAGTATAACAGTACTCCTATGGCAGGCAAAAACCTGAGAAAAATCCAACCAGGAAGTGGGAAATCTGAGGTTTGTAGTTTTTCCAATATACAGTGTCTGTGGGGTCATTTTGCACTTCCTAAGGCTTCCACTAGATGTCAACCGTCTTTAGAACCTTGTTTGAGGCTTCTACTGTGAAGGGGGGCTGAATGAGAGGGGAATGAGCCAGGTGTGTGGCAGAGTGCCATGGGCTTGTGACTTCGCGTTCATGTGAGAGTTACATCGCGTTCTATTGCTTTTCTACAGACAAAGGAATTATCCGGTTGGAATATTAATAAAGATTTATATTAACAACATCCTAAAGATTGATTCTATACTTCGTTTGACATGTTTCATACGACCTGTAACGTAACCTTTCGAGTTTTTGTCTGGACGTAGTGCCCGTGCCTCATGAAGATGGATTACTGGGCTGAACATGCTAACAACAAGTGGCTATTTGGAAATAAATAATGGACTTCATGGAACAAATCAGTCATTTATTGTCGAACTGGAATTCCTGGGAGTGCCTTCTGATGAAGATCATCAAAGGTAAGTGAATAATTATAATGTTATTTCTAACTTCTGTTGACTCCAACATGGCGGATATTTCTTTGGCTGGATTGGGCTCTGAGCGCCGTACTCAGATTATGCTTTTTCCATAAACATTTTTGAAATCTGACACAGCGGTTGCATTAAGGACAAGTCTATCTTTAATTCTGTGAGTAACATTATCTTTTATCAATGTTTATTGAGTATTTCTGCAAAAACACCGGATGTTTTGGAATCAAAACATTACTTCACGTAACGCGCCAATGTAAACTGAGATTTTTGGATATAAATATGCACATTATCGAACAAAACATAAATGTATTGTGTAACATGATGTCCTATGAGTGTCATCTCATGAAGATCAAAGGTTAGTGATTAATTTTATCTATATTTCTGCTTTTTGTGACTCCTATCTTTGGCTGGAAAAATGGCTGTTTTTTTTTGACTTAGCTATGCCCTAACAATCATATGTTGTGCTTTTGCTGTAAAGCCTTTTTTGAAATCGGACACGATGGGTAGATTAACAAGAAACTTCTTTCATTTGCTGTATTGGACTTGTTAATGTGTGAAAGTTACACATTTAAAAAAAAAAATGAATTTTGCGCGTTGCCTTTTCAGCGCTAGCGGAACGCCTGCCCTAGAAAGGTTAAGCCATTTTGCCAAAACTTTGGAAGTAATGCTTGGGGTCATTGTCCATTTGGAAGATCCATTTGCATCCAAGCTTTAACTTCCTGACTGATGTCTTGAAATGTTGCTTCGATAAATCCAGATAATTTTCCTCCCTCATGATGTCAATTATCCTATCAGAAGCTTCTAAAGCCATGACATTTTCTGGAATTTTCCGAGCTGTTTAAAGGCACAGTCAACTTAGTGTATGTAAACCTCTGACCCACTGGAATTGTGATACAGTGACTAAGTGAAATAATCTGTCTGTAAACAATTGTTGAAAAACTTACTTGTGTCATGCACAAAGTAGATGTCCTAACCGACTTGCCAAAACTATAGTTTGTAACAAGAAATTTGTGGAGTGGTTGAAAAATGAGTTTTAATGACTCTAACCTAAGCGCATGTAAACTTCTAACTTCAACTGTATATATTCTGAATGGTACTGACCAGCGATACTGCTCTGCATGGGAGAGAGAGAAGTTTGGGAAATATAGGAGTTCCATCTGTAAAGAAAGTTGAAAAATTAGGAAATTAGTTCTACTGTAACAAGAAGTTGGGGGTCATCCATACTATACAATGACAATGGAAGTGATGTGAGAATATCAACTAATTGCAGTGACACTATAAACTGCCAAGGGACGACAGAGGCCTACTCAACAGGCCCTGGTTGATGAAGTACTCCGAAGTAGACAACTCCTCACGGAACCACAAACCTCAGCAGACCCTGAGGGGAGGCGGTAGAATTGATATTAGCAGTAACACATATAGTACTGGAGCACATCAAGACTGAGTAAAACTTACTAGGCCAGGGTTAAACTGATTATTTAGCACATGTGAAAATGAAATTAAAGTAAAACTGTTCTGCGTCTATCGCATTGGAGAATTGAGTTTGTATCGACTGGGAAAAAAGGATATTTATGAGATTTTGGCCTGGTTTAGCCTGGTCCAGGCCAACTTTGAGAGAGTATAACTTTTTAATCTGAAAATGGTACAGACCAAGTCCACTTTTCTAAAGTGACTTCAAACTCACTTTAGTGATGTGTAGTTTCTCAATACATGTCAGTGGTCCAGTGACCTTGTCTTCTGTTATATTCAGAAGGAAGGAAGTGAAGATGGGCTGTTTGGTTAATCAATGTCCTACAAAATATTTTACAATTAAAATGTAATATTTCCCCTCACAGACTCCCTGTCACGACTTCTACCGAAGGTAACTCCTCTCCCTGTTCGGGCGGCGCTCGGCGCTCGGCGTCGCCGGTCTACTAGCCGCTACCTGATCCCTTTTTCTTTTTCTGGTTGTTTTGTCTGTGTTCCTTTTCACACCTGGTTTTCAATTGCTTTGATTTCTGTGGGTATATAGGGCACCTGTTACCTGCCGTAATTCGTGCAGGATTAGACTTGTGTGTATTGCGCTCGATTGTATTTGATGTTTGTTGGTTTTTCGCTATTACGCACGTGTATGTAAAGTGTCGGAACTGTGTTTGTTCCTCCGTTTGTTTGCACGAGTATTCGAGAGCGTAGTTTTGGGATTTTTTCCTGTGCCGTTTGTATTGGTGGACTATATTATTAAAAACGCTTCTCAGACATCCCTGCTCTCCTGCGCCTGACTCCTACACCTCTCAACAAGACGCATATTATCACACTCCCTTCCCACAGTGGAAGTGCAGGGAGGTGATGGGGGGAAGACTAGTGGGGGAAAAGGAAGAGACAAAAAGGGGGTGAGGGTTTCAGATAAACTGACAGAAAAGGAGTGATCCTTTCCCACTCACCTAACAACAACACATTAACTTATCACATCAACGTTGTTTATGGGACCGACCAGGGGTGAAAGTAAACAGAACACAAATCTAAACGCAACATGCAATTTCAACGATTTGGCAATTTGAGAATTGATGCACCCACTGCTGTCCTCGCGCATCTCAGCCACTCATCTCTGCCTTGGCAAAATGTTAGTGTTCTCGTGGAACCACGTCGCAGTTTTGAGTGTAGGTTATACCACCATTCGCAAATTTTTCATGCCTCTGATGTACGGTAATGATAAATAATGGCATAAAAGCCTAAAGTTTCATTTACATTTGCTTGAATTATTGTGATAGGCTCATGTTTCTGGTACAGCGTACCCCCACTATTTATTTTGTCAGTACGCCGTACCGAACTACCTTACATTCACCCCTGGGACTGACCTGATCACCATGGCTACAGGGACGACCAGCATGATGAGCAGCGTATTCCTGGGCGAGAGGCCAGCCTGCGTGAGACGAGTACAGCAGAGCCCCGGCCACACCTGCTCCACCGGTGCCCGAGCCCCAGCCCCCCAACACATCTCTAAGAAGGCGGATAGAAAGACACACGGGGTGAGAGTGTCGGAAAAAAACTATTGAGAGGGGTTTGAGTGAGAATACCTTTTATGGGAAAAAAAGAGCTGCAAAATAAACAACTTACAGAACTGTTAGTAAAATCAAGGAGATAGTCTACCTGCTAAAGAAGACAGTGAGAGAGAGGAAGGAGAGCTCTCCCAGTCCAGCGCTCACACTGGCAAAGATCACACCTAAAAGATACACAGTACTTTAATATGGATGCAAATATGTACTCTAATACGATACACATAATAATACGGTTTCAAAAATGAATGGTTAAAATACCGTCTCACAGTATATCGAGGAAGGGTGAAACAATTGTAATACAGTGCCTTATGAAAGTATTAATTTCCCTTGAATTATTCCACATTTGTTGTTACAGCCTGAATTCAAAATGGATTAAATAAAATAAGTTATACCCCATAATGACAAACTGAAAACATGTTTATAGTAGTGACTGGGTGTATTGATACACCATCCAAAGTGTAATGAATAACATCACCATGCTCAAAGGGATATTCATATTTTGTTAATTTATTGAAAATGAAATACAGAAATCTCATTTCCTTTTCCTCTAGGATTTTGTCTGTGCTTAGTTTCATCCCGTTTATTTTTTATCCTAAAGTACTCCCCAGTCCTTAACGATTACAAGTCTACCCATAACATGACGAAGCCAACACTATGCTGGAAAATATAGAAAGAGGTACTCATAAATGTGTTGTATTGGATTTGTCCAAAACATAATACATTGTATTAAGGACAAAAATGTAATTGATTTGTCTTTTTTTTTTCAGTATTACTTTAGTGCCTTGTTGCAAACAGGATGCATGTTTTGTAATATTTGTATTCTGTACAGGCTTCCTTCTTTTCACTCTGTCAATTAGGTTAGTATTGTGGAATAACTACAATGTTGTTGATCCATCCTCAGTTTTCCACGATGTCAGCCATTAAACGCTTTAACTGTTTTTAAAAAAGTCACAATTGGCCTAATGGTGAAATCCCTGAGCTGTTTCCTTCTTCTCTGGCAACAGAGAGAGACATTCTTCCTATGTTTAGTGACTGGGTGTATTGATACACCATCAAAAGTGTAATGAATAACATCACCATGCTCAAAGGGATATTCAATGTCTGCTTCTATTTTTTACCATCTACCAATAGGTCCCCTTCTTTGCGAGACATTGGAAAACCTCCCTGGTCTTTGTGGTTGTAATTCACTGCTTGACTGAGGGATCTTACAATTATCTGTATGTGTTGGGTACAGAGATGAGGTAGTCTTTAAAAAACCATGTTAAACACTATTATTGCACACAGAGTGAGCCCATGTAACTTGTGACTTGTTAAGCAAATGTTTACTCCTGAACTTGCCATAACAAATGGGTTGAATACTTATTGACTAATGACCTTTCAGCTTCTAATTTGTAATGAACATAATTCCACTTTGACATTATAGGGTATTGTTTGTAGGCCAGTGACAAATTCTCAATTCAATACATTTTAAATTCAGGCTGTAATACAACAAAATGGAAAAGGGGTGTGAATACTTTCTGAAGTCACTGTAAGTTCTGCCTTTCTTGTGAGTTGAAAGGGTCTATCTGGGATTGGTACATTATTTTTAAACTATATACAGTATATAGCCATGGATTCTTGAAGAATACTTATAAATGCTTAATGAGCTTAGTTCAACTGTCATAACCCATCAAAACCCCAAATGTAAGTCTGTTTTACTCCATTGTTGGTAAACAATATCATTGTAAACAAATAAGGTTAAGATTCAAAACATGGTTAAAACTACAGCGCCTTCAGAAAGTATTCAAACCCCTCGACTTATACCACATTTTTGTTGTGTTACAGCCTGAATTCAAAATGTTTCTCACCCATCTACCTCATAATGCCAAAGTGAAAATATGTTTTGACATTTTTGCAAATATATTGAAAATGAAATACAGATACATCAAATTTACATAAGTAGCACACCCCTTTGCTATGACACTCCAAATTGAGCTCTGGTGCATCCAATTTCACTTGAACATCCTTGATATGTCACAACAACTAGATTGGAGTCCACCTGTGGCCAACTCAGTTGTTTGGACATGATTTACAAAATAAAAAAACTATATAAAAAGGTCCCACAGTTGACAGCTCATGTCAGAGCAGAAACTATACCATGAAGTCCAAGGAACTGTCCATAGATCGTCGAGATTTGTGATGAGGCATACATCTTGGGAAAGGGTATACAACTATTTCTAGAGTGTTGAAAGTTTCCAAGAGCACAGTGGTCTCCATCATTGCGAAATTGAAACAATATGGAACCACCCACTCTGCCTAGAGGTGGCCATCTGACCAAACTGAGCAACCAGGCAAGAAGGACCTTGGTCAGGGAGGTGACCAAGAACCCAATGACCACTCTGACAGAACTACAGAGTTCCTTGTCATAAATAGGAGAACCTGCCAGAAGGACAACGGTCACTGGAGCACTTCACCAATCTGGGCTTTATAAGAGAGTGGCCAGACAGAAGCCACTACTTAGAAAAAGGCACGACAGCACACCTGGAGTTTGCAAAAAGACATGAAAGACTCAGCTCATAAAGTAAAGGATTCTTTGGTCTGATGAGACAAAGAATGTACTCTTTGGCCTGAATGCAAAGCACCATGTCTTGAGAAAAGGATATTTGAAATTGGATGACAACTTGTTTTTAACCAAGAAAGAATAATTTATAACTGACTTTTTCCAACATAACATAGGCAGATCCCCTTATTGTATGGGACACTTTTAAAATGTTCCTTTAGAGGACATGCAATTCAAAACTCATCTTTTAAAAAAATAGCAATTTAGGTCAGGAGGTCATATTAACAAAGGAAATAGCAGGACTAACGGTACAGATAGATAGCAATAAAAACTGTACCATAGAGGCACAGAATATGTGGAAAACAAAAACAAATAGAGGAACTTATTCAAGGAAGATCAAGTGTAATATATTTTAAAAAATAAAGTGAACTGCTAAAAGCTTGGAACACCTGTATTTGGGGAGTTTCACCCATTTGTCTCTGCAGATCCCCTCAGGTTTAAGTCTGGGCTCTGGCTGGACCAATCAAAGACATTCAGAAACTTGTCCTGAGGCCACTCCTGTGTTGTCTTAGCTGTGTGCTTAGGGTTGTTCTCCTGTTGGAAGGTGAACCTTCGCCTTTGCTCTGACATACACTGTCAACTGTGGGACCCTATATAGAGAGGTGTGTGCGCCTTTCCAAATCATGTCCAAACAATTGAATTTACCACAGGTGGACTCCAATCAAATTCTAGAAATATATCAACGATGATCAACAGAAACAGGATGCACATGAGCTCAATTTCTTGTCTCATAGCAAAGGGTCTGAATACTTATGTAGATAAGGTATCCGTTTTTAAGTTGAAATAAATGTGCTAAAATGTCTAAACCTGTTTTCGCTTTGTCATTATGGGGTGTTGTCTGTAGATTGCTGAGGATTTAAAAAAATGTATTTAATACATTTTAGAATAAGGCCGTAACGTAACAAAATGTGGAAAAGTCAAGGGGTCTGAATACTTACCAAAGGCACTACACACACACACACACACACACACACACACACACACACACACACACACACACACACACACACACACAGTACCAGTCAAAAGTTAAAACACACCTTCTCATTCCAGGGTTTTTATTTGAACTATTTTCTACATTGTAGAATAATAGTGAAGACATCAACACTATGAAATAACACACGTATGGAATCACTTAGTAACCACAAGTGTTAAAAAAAAATCGAATCTTTAAAAATCTTTAAGTACCCACCCTTTGCCTTTGACAGTTTTGCACACACTTGGCATTCTCTCAACTAGCTTCATGAGATAGTCACCTGGAATACATTTCCATTAGCACGTGTGCCTTGTTAAAAGTTCATTTGTGGAATTTATTTCCTTCTTAATGCGTTTGAGCCAATCAGTTGTGTTGTGACAAGGTAGGGGTGGTATACAGAAGATAGCCCGATTTGGTAAAAGACCACGTTCATATTATGGCACGAACCGCTGAAATAAGCAAAGAGAAATGACAGTCCATTACTTTAAGACATGAAGGTCAGTCAACGTGGAAAATTTCAAGAACTTTGAAAGTTTCTTCAAGTGCAGTCACAAAAACTATCAAGCGCTATGATGAAACTGGCCCTCATGAGGACCACCACAGGAAAAGGAAGACAGCGTTACCTCTGAATCAGGCATTCATGGTCAAATTGCTGCTGAGAAACTACTACTAAAAGTCACTAATAAGGAGAGACTTGCTTGGACAAGTAACACGAGCAATCAACATTAGACTGGTGGAAATGTGTCCTTTGGTCTGATGAGTCTAAATGTGAGATTTTTTGTTCCAACCGCCGTGTCTTTTTTCAGACGCAAAGTAGGTGAACGTATGAACTCCGCATGTGTGGTTCCCACCGTGAAGGAGGAGTAGGAGGTATGAGGAGGAGGTATGAGGGTGTGGGGTCCTTTGCTATTGACACTGTCTGTGATTAATTTCAAATTCAAGGCACAACTAACCAGCATGGCTACCACAGCATTTAGCAGCAATACGCCATCCCATCTGGTTTGCACTTAATGGGACTATCATTTGTTTTTCAACAGGACAATGACCCAAAACACACCTCCAGTCAATGTAAGGGCTATTTGACCAAGGAGAGTGATGGAGTGCTGCATCAGATGACCTGGCCTCCACAATCACCCGACCTCAACCGAATTGACATGGGTTGGGATAAGTTGGACTGCAAGCAACCAACAAGTGCTCAGCATATAGTGGAAATGCTTCAAGACTGTTGGAAAAGCATTCCAGGTGAAGCTGGTTGAGAGAATGCCAAGAGTGTGCAAAGCTGTCATCAAGGCAAAGGGTGGCTACTTGGCCACGCAGTCATGGAATCTCAAGTTTAAAATATTTTGATTTGTATAACACGTTTTAAGTTACTACATGATTTCATGTGTTATTTCATAGTTTTGATCTCTTCACTATTATTCTACAATGTAGAAAATAGGAAAAATAAAAACCCTTGAATGAGTAGGTGTGTCCAAACTTTTCACTGGTACTGTGTATGTATCAATATTTATACATACATACAAACATACAAAACAAAAAATATATATATATACAGTGGGGCAAAAAAGTATTTAGTCAGCCACCAATTGTGCAAGTTCTCCCACTTAAAAAGATGAGAGAGGCCTGTAATTTTCATCATAGGTACACTTCAACTATGACAGACAAAATGAGAAGAAAAAAAATCCAGAAAATCACATTATAGGATTTTTAATACATTTATTTAAATAAGTATTTGGTCACCTACAAACAAGCAAGATGTCTGGCTCTCACAGACCTGTAACTTCTTCAAGAGGCTCCTCTGTCCTCCACTCGTTACCTGTATTATTAATGGCATCTGTTTGAACTTGTTATCAGTATAAAAGACACCTGTCCACAACCTCAAACAGTCACACTCCAAACTCCACTATGGCCAAGATCAAAGAGCTGTCAAAGGACACCAGAAACAAAATTGTAGACCTGCACCAGGCTGGGAAGACTGCATCTGCAATAGGTAAGCAGCTTGGTTTGAAGAAATCAACTGTGGGAGCAATTATTAGGAAATGGAAGACATACAAGACCACTGATTATCTCCCTCGATCTGGGGCTCCACGCAAGATCTCACCCCGTGGGGTCAAAATGATCACAAGAATGGTGAGCAAAAATCCCAGAACCACATGGGGGGACCTAGTGAATGACCTGCAGAGAGCTGGGACCAAAGTAACAAAGCCTACCATCAGTAACACACTACGCCGCCAGGGACTCAAATCCTGCAGTGCCAGACGTGTCCCCCTGCTTAAGCCAGTACATGTCCAGGCCCATCTGAAGTTTGCTGGAGAGCATTTGGATGATCCAGAAGAAGATTGGGAGAATGTCATATGGTCAGATGAAACCAAAATATAACTTTTTGGTAATAACTCAACTCGTTGTGTTTGGAGGACAAAGAATGCTGAGTTGCCTCCAAAGAACACCATACCTACTGTGAAGCATGGGGGTGGAAACATCATGTTTTGGTGCTGTTTTTCTGCAAAGGGAACAGGACGACTGATCCGTGTAAAGGAAAGAATGAATGGGGCCATGTATCGTGAGATTTTGAGTGAAAACCTCCTTCCATCAGTAAGGGCATTGAAGATGAAACGTGGCTAGGTCTTTCAGCATGACAATGATCCCAAACACACCGCCCGGGCAATGAAGGAGTGGCTTCGTAAGAAGCATTTCAATGACCTGGAGTGGCCTAGCCAGTCTCCAGATCTCAACCCCATAGAAAATCTCTGGAGGGAGTTGAAAGTCCGTGTTGCCCAGCAACAGCCCCCAAACATCACTGCTCTAGAGGAGATCTGCATGTAGGAATGGGCCAAAATACCAGCAACAGTGTGTGAAAACCTTGTGAAGACTTACAGAAAACGTTTGACCTCTGTCATTGCCAACAAAGGGTATATAACAAAGTATTGAGATAAACTTTTGTAAGTGACCAAATACTTATTTTCCACCATAATTTGCAAATAAATTCATTAAAAATCCTACAATGTGATTTTCTGGATTTTTTTCTCATTTTGTCTGTCATAGTTGAAGCGTATCTATGATTGTAACGGTTTTCTTCTATCTCCTCCTCTGACGAAGAGGTGTAGCAAGGATCGGACCATAATGCAGCGTGGTGGTTATTCATGTTTTTTAATGAAGAAAACTATACATGAAAAAACTAACAAAAACAAAAATGTGCGAAAACCTAAACAGCCCTATCTGGTGCAAACACAGAGACAGGAACAAGGACACCCACGAAACACTCAAAGAATATGGCTGCCTAAATATGGTTCCCAATCAGAGACAACGATAAACACCTGCCTCTGATTGAGAACCACTCTAGACAGCCATAGACTATGCTAGATACCCCCACTAAGCCACAAACCCAAATACCTAACAAAAACCCCAAGACAAAACACACCACATACAAAACCCATGTCACACCCTGGCCTGACCAAATTAAGAAAGAAAACACAAAATACTAAGACCAGGGCGTGACAGAACCCCCCCCCCAAGGTGCGGACTCCCGACCGCACAACTAAACCCATAGGTGAGGGTCCGGGTGGGCGTCTGTCCACGGTGGCGGCTCCGGCGCGGTACGTGGACCCCACTCTAGCAAAGTTTTAGTCCCTTTGCCTCGCGTCCTGAGATAGGCGACCCTCGCCGCCGACCTTGGCCTAGCAGTCCTCACCAAGGGCCCCACTGGACTGAGGGGCAGCTCGGGACTGAGGTAGCTCGGGACTGAGGGGTAGCTCGGGACTGAGGGGTAGCTCGGGACTGAGGGGTAGCTCGGGACTGAGAGGTAGCTCAGCACTGAGGCAGGTAGTAGGCTCTGGCAGATCCTGGCTGGCTGGTGGTTCTGGCAGATCCTGGCTGACTGGCGGTTCTGGCAGATCCTGGCTGACTGGCAGATCCTGGCTGACTGGCGGATCCTGGCTGACTGGCGGATCCTGGCTGACTGGCGGATCCTGGCTGACTGGCGGATCCTGGCTGAATAGCGGATCCTGGCTGAATCGCGGATCTGGAAGATGCTGGCTGACTGGCAGCTGTGGCTGCTCCATGCTGACTGGCTGCTCTGGCTGCTCCATGCTGACTGGCTGCTCCATGCTGACTGGCGGCTCTGGCTGCTCCATGCTGACTGGCGGCTTTGGCAGCTCCATACAGACTGGCAGCTCTGGCGGCTCCTTGCAGACTGGCAGCTCTGGCGGCTCCTTGCAGACTGGCAGCTCTGGCGGCATCCTGCAGACTGGCAGCTCTGGCAGCTCCTTGCAGACTGGCAGCTTCTTGTAGACTGGCAGCTCCTTGCAGACTGACAGCTCCTTGCAGACTGGCAGCTCCTTGCAGACTGGCAGCTCTGAACAGGCAGGAGACTCCGGCAGCGCTGTAGAGGCGGAAGGCTCTGGCAGCGCTAAACAAGCGGGAGACTCCGACAGCGCTGGAGAGGAGGAAGGCTCAGGCAGCGCTGGACAGGCGGGAGACTCCGACAGCGCTGGAGAGGAGGAAGGCTCTGATTGCGCTGAACAGGCGGGAGACTCCGGCAGCGCTGTAGAGGAGGAAGGCTCTGGCAGCGCTGGACAGGCGAGGCGCACTGTAGGCCTGATGCGTGGTGCTGGCACTGGTGGTACTGGGCCGAGGACACGCACAGGAAGCCTGGTGCGGGGAGCTGCTACCGGAGGGCTGGGGTGTGGAGGTGGTACTGGATAGACCGGACCGTGCAGGCGCACTGGAGCTCTTGAGCACCGAGCCTGCCCAACCTTACCCGGTTGAATGGTCCCGGTCGCCCTGCCAGTGCGGCGAGGTGGAATAGCCCGAACTGGGCTATGCAGGCGAACCGGAGACACCGTGCCCAAGGCTGGTGCCATGTAAGCCGGCCCAAGGAGACGCACTGGGGACCAGATGCGTAGAGCCGGCTTCATGGTACTTGGCTCGACGCTCACTCTAGCCAGGCCGATACGCGGAGCTGGAATGTACCGCACCGGGCTATGCACCCGCACTGGGGACACCGTGCGCTCCAAAGCATAACACGGTGCCTGCCCGGTCTCACTAGCCCCCGGTAAGCACAGGGAGTTTGCTCAGGTCTCCTACCTGGCGTAGCCATACTCCCTGGGAGCCCCCCCCCCCAATAAATTTTTGGGGCTGACTCTCGGGCTTCCATCCGCGTCGCCGTGCTGCCTCCTCATACCAGCGCCTCTCTGCTTTCGCCGCCTCCAGTTCTTCTTTGGGGCGGCGATATTCTCCAGGCTGTGCCCAGGGTCCTTTACCGTCCAATTCATCCTCCCATGTCCAGTACTCCTCTTTGGGCTGCTCCTGTTGCCTCTTCTCCTGCTGCACCTTGGGGCGGCTACACTCCCCTGGTTTAGCCCAGGGTCCTCTCCCGTCGAGGATTTCCTCCCATGTCCAAGAGTCCTGTGTCTTTTGCCGCTGTTGCTGCTGTCTGTTACCACGCCGCTTGGTCCTGTTGTGGTGGGTGATTCTGTAACGGTTTTCTTCTATCTCCTCCTCTGACGAAGAGGTGTAGCAAGGATCGGACCATAATGCAGCGTGGTGGTTATTCATGTTTTTTAATGAAGAAAACTATACATGAATAAACTAACAAAAACAAAAAATGTGTGAAAACCTAAACAGCCCTATCTGGTGCAAACACAGAGACAGGAACAAGGACACCCACGAAACACTCAAAGAATATGGCTGCCTAAATATGGTTCCCAATCAGAGACAAAGATAAACACCTGCCTCTAATTGAGAACCACTCCAGACAGCCAAAGACTATGCTAGATACCCCCACTAAGCCACAAACCCAAATACCTAACAAAAACCCCAAGACAAAACACACCACATACAAAACCCATGTCACACCCTGGCCTGACCAAATTAATAAAGAAAACACAAAATACTAAGACCAGGGCGTGACAATGATGAAAATTATAGGCCTCTCTCATCTTTTTAAGTGGGAGAACTTGCACAATTGGTGGCTGACTAAATACTTTTTTGCCCCACTGTATATATATGGGGATTGGAAATGATTCTGACAAGGTTCCCGGATGTCGGACTAAATTCGCCAAAATACGAAGTATACACACAGAGGACACTATTTCTGTACTTTTAGGGCCCAAAATGCAATTCTTCAGAAAATGGACGTGGCTTCACAATATTTTCAGATTTTAAGCAAATGGCAGAAAATATGCAGCCGAAGACCGACGAGAGCCAATACAAATTCAATTAACTAATTAATGACAAATGTTAAGAAAATGTTGAGCGATGTAATAAAGTAATGACTTGACAAATAAGTTACGTTACACGTTATGTTGGCTACGCTATCCTTACGAACCGCATAGCATTACAGAAGTATTTACCGGTATGTTAGCTAGTTACCTAACGTTTGTTGGATACTAATACATCCAACTTGCCAGGCAGTATATTAAACTAACTAACCCACGTTTATAGACTTGATTATTCACATCATTCTAGTCCTGACGCATGGTCCTAGGGCTCAGGTCCTCCGAGAGAGAGAAAGAGGGAATTAGAGAGAGCATACTTAAATTCACACAGGACACCGGATAATTTTTAATTTTTTTAAATTTTACCTTTATTTAACCAGGCAAGTCAGTTAAGAACAAATTCTTATTTTCAATGACGGCCTAGGAACAATGGGTTAACTGCCTGTTCAGGGACAGAACGACAGATTCGTACGGGGTTGGTGGGTTGGTCTTGCAACACATAAACATGGCGTATTGCTGTTTAGCTCAGCTCATTGGCTATCTACCCAGCTAGATTTCAAGACGATCAGTGGTCATTGGGTTAAAAGACAGTCAATCAATGAAACAGCAGGCAAATCATTGGTGCACAATGATGTCATGACTTGTTGTCTTCAAATAGGTTTCTTTCAGTCAATACGTCCCACGAAATGGCCCATCACGTTTGATTGTGTTACAAACAAACCAGTTGATTGCAGTGAAACCAAACATGACTGGAAAAGTCACGTTCTGTGTGGGTTATTTACCTGGAATGTGTCGTCGAAAATGGAATGAGACGGAATTCACGACACAAGCGGTTCACAAAATGTTTCGTGTTAGGCTATAAAAACGGATTTTATCAAACAAAAGATAATTAATTGTGTAACAATGAGCATTGGAATTGCAAACAGATGAAGATCGTCAAAGGTAAACGATCTATTTAAATGCAGTTTGTGATTATGTTATGCCTGTGCTGGTTAAAATTGTTTTTTTTTATGGGGCTCTATGCTCAGATAATTGCATCGTATTCTTTCGCAGTAAATCCTTTTTTAAATCTGACAACGCAGTTGGATTAGCAAGATTCTAGGCTTTCGATACATGTGAGACACTTGTATTTTCATGAATGTTTAATATGACTATTTATGTAGCGATCACCGTATGTTGTGGAATTTCAGCCCGCTAGCGGGTTCCGTGCGCAGAGGGGTTAATATACACATGACTGAAAGGTTGCTGGATTGAAACCCTGAGCTGACAAGGAAAAAATGTGTCATTCTGCCACTGAACAAGGCAGTTAACCCACTGTTCCCAGGAACCACTGCTTTTAATCAGGGCAAGGTGACTGGAAATATGACCGAATACAAACAGTGTAGCTATTCCCTCCGCAAGGCAATCAAACAAGCTAAGCGTCAGTAGAGACAAAGTAGAGTCGCAATTCAACGGCTCAGACACGAGAGGAATGTGGCAGGGTCTACAGTCAATCACGGACTACAAAAAGAAAACCAGCCCCGTCACAGACCCCAATGTCTTGCTCCCAGACAAACTAAACAACTTCTTTGCTCGCTTTGAGGACAATACAGTGCCACCGACACGGCCCGCTACCAAAAACCTGCGGACTCTCCTTCACCGCAGCCAATGTGAGTAAAACATTTAAACGTGTTAACACTCACTTGGCTGCCGGCCAAGACGGCATCCCTAGGCACGTCCTCAGAGCATGCGCAGACCAGCTGGCTGGTGTGTTTACGGACATATTCAATCTCTCCCTATCCCTGTATGCTATTCCCACATGCTTCAAGAGGACCACCATTGTTCCTGTTCCCAAGAAAGCTAAGGTAACTGAGCTAAAAGACTATCGCCCTGTAGCACTCACTTCTGTCATCATGAGGTGCTTTGAGAGACTGGTCAAGAATCATATCACCTCCACCCTACCTGACACCCTCGACCCACTCCAATTTGCTTACCGCACCAATAGGTCCACAGACGACGCAATCGTAATCACACTGCCCAAACCCATTTGGACGAGAGGAATACCTATGTAAGAATGCTGTTCATCGACTACAGCTCAGCATTTAACACCATAGTACCCTCCAAACTCGTCATTAAGCTCGAGACCCTGGGTCTCGACCCCGCCCTGTGCAA
>NW_024608469.1:0-63634 GCF_018296145.1 Oncorhynchus tshawytscha
TATACAGTAGCGAGCTATATACAGTAGCGAGGCTATATACAGTAGCGAAGCCATAACAGTTGCGAGTCTATATACAGTAGCGAAGCTATAACAGTAGCGAGGCTATATACAGTAGCGAGACTATATACAGTAGCGAGGCTATGTACAGTAGCGAGGCTATATACAGTAGCGAGGCTATAACAGTAGCGAGGCTATAACAGTAGCGAGGTTACATATAGGCATCGGTTAGTCTGGCTGATTGAGGTAGTATGTACATGAATATATAGTTAAAGTGAATATGCATATATGATAAACAGAGAGTAGCAGCAGCGTAAAAGAAGGGTTGGGGGGGACACACTGCAAATAGTCCAGGTAGCCATTTGAATCTTATGGCTTTGGGGTAAAAACTGTTGAGAATACTTTTTGTCCTAGACTTGGCACTCCGGTACCGCTTGCCATGCGTTAGTAGAAAGAACAGTCTATGACTGGGGTGGCTGGGGTCTTTGACAACTTTTAGGGCTTTCCTCTGACACCGCCTGGTGTAGAGGTCCTGGATGCAGGCAGCTTAGCCCCAGTGATGTACTGGGCCGTACGCACTACCCTCTGAAGTGCCTTGCGGTCGGAGGCAGAGCAATTGCCGTACCAGGCAGTGATGCAACCCGTCAGGATGCTCTCGATGTTGCAGCTGTAGAACCTTTTGAGGATCTGAGGACCCATGCCAAATCTTTTTAGTTTCCTGAGGTGGAGTAGGTTTTGTCGTGCCCTCTTCACGACTGTCTTGGTGTGTTTGGACCATTCTAGTTTGTTGGTGATGTGGAACTTGACGCTCTCTTCAAGGAACTTGAAGCTCTCAACCTGCTCCACTACAGCCCCGTCGATGAGAATGGGGGCTCGGTCCTCCTTTACCTGTAGTCCACAATCATCTCCTTAGTCTTGGTTACGTTGAGGGATAGGTTGTTATTCTGGCACCACCCGGCCAGGTCTCTGACCTCCTCCCTGTAGGCTGTCTAGTCGTTGTCGGTGATCAGGCCTACCACTGTTGTGTCGTCTGCAAACTTAATGATGGTGTTGAAGTCGTGACTGGCCATGCAGCCGTGGGTGAATTAGGGAGTACAGGAGGGGACTGAGCATGCACCCCTGGGGGGGCTCCAGTGTTGAGGATCAGCGTGGCAGATGTGTTGCTACCTACCCTCACCACCTGGGGGCGGCCCGTCAGGAAGTCCAGGATCCAGTTGCAGAGGGAGGTGTTTAGTCCCAGGAGACTTAGCTTAGTGATGAGCTTTGAGGGTACTATGGTGTTGAATGTCGAGCTGTAGTCAATGAATAGCATTCTCACATAGGTGTTCCTTTTGTCCAGGTGGGAAAGGGTAGTGTGGAGTGCAATAGAGATGGCATCATTTGTGGATCTGTTTGGGCGGTATGCAAATTGAAGTGGGTTTAGGGTTTCTGGGATAATGGTGTTGATGTGAGCCCTTACTAGCCTTTCAAAACACTTCATGGCTACGGACGTGAGTGCTGCGGGTCTGTAGTCATTTAGGCAGGTTGCCTTCGTGTTCTTGGGCTCAGGGACTATGGTGGTCTGCTTGAAACATGTCGGTATTACAGACTCAATCAGGGACATTTTGAAAATGTCAGTGAAGAACATGCCAGTTGGTCAGCACATGCCAGGAGCACACATCCTGGTAATCCGTCTGGCCCCGCAGCCTTGTGAATGTTAACCTGTTTAAATGTCTTTCTCACCTCGTCTATGGAGAGCGTGATCACACAATCGTCCAGAACAGCTGATGCTCTCATGCATGCCTCAGTGTTGCTTGCCTCGAAGCGAGCATAGAAGTGATTTAGCTCATCTGGTAGGCTCGTGTCACTGGGCAGCTTGAGGCTGTGCTTCCCTTTGTAGTCTGCAATGGTTTGTAAGCCCTGCCACATCAGATGAATGTCGGAGCCGGTGTAGTACGATTCAATCTTATCCCTGTATTGACGCTTTTCCTGTTTGATGATTCGTCGGAGGGCATAGCAGGATTTCTTCTGGCTTCTGGTTGGGGTATGTACGTACAGTCATTGTGGTGTACTCCTCAATGCCATCGGAAGAATCCTGGAACATTTTCCAGTCTGTGATAGCAAAACAGTCCTGTAGTTTAGCATCTGCTTCATCTGACCACTTTTTTATAGACTGAGTCACTGGTGCTTCCTGCTTTAATTTTTGCTTGTAAGCAGGAATCAGGAGGATAGAATTGTTGTGGTCAGATTTACCAAATGGAGGGCGAGGGAGAGCTTTGTACGTGTCTCTGTGTGTGGAGTACCGGTGATCTAGAATACTTTTTTTTCTCTGGTTGCACATTTAACATGTTGATAGAAATGAGGTAGAACTGATTTAAGTTTCCCTGCATTATTGTCTCCAGCCACTAGGAGAGCCGCCTCTGGGTGAGCGGTTTCCTGTTTGCTTATTTCCTTATACAGCTGACTAGGTGCGGTCTCTTCTTGTCTGGGATCCATAGCGCTTGGGGAAACTTCCTCTTCTCGTCCTACTCTTGCCCCAGATAACATTTTGGGCGTCACAGGAAGTACAAAGACACTTCTTCAAACCGACACACTAATATTCAGCTTAACCCTTTTTTCTACTTCCACTATGACTTAATAAGGTAAAACATCCCAGAGACTTAAGGCCTCATTCTACTCCTCCTTAATCACGCAAAAGCCATTATTCACACAAACAGCAATTATCTACAATCTATCAACACATTATATATTATTGTCTTCATGACAGTAGAAGCTCTCATAAGATATGAACTTTGTCTTTCTGTCTTTGCGTCTGTTCTCTCTCTGCAGTCAGGTTGGTGTAACTGGGCTTAAGCTGACCCTCTTTCTCCCTCAAGTCACCCATCACTCCTTTATCTGAAGATCAGAAATAGCACAACACACAACACTTATG
The DNA here is from genome assembly GCF_018296145.1 of Oncorhynchus tshawytscha. NCBI lineage: Eukaryota > Metazoa > Chordata > Actinopteri > Salmoniformes > Salmonidae > Oncorhynchus > Oncorhynchus tshawytscha. The sequence continues at coordinate 2,909 of NW_024608469.1, forward strand.
TAAACACAAATATATGTATTGAATCAAACACATCCAATCTATGTTACTTTATTGAGTTGAAATAATATTTTTGCTATGTTAGTTTTAGTTTCAGTTTGAGTCACCTGAAATCCCCTGACTGACTAAACGGGGGGAGGGGTCTGAGGGTAAAAGGGGGAGGGGTCTGAGGGTAAAAGGGGGAGGGGTCTGAGGGTAAAAGGGGGAGGGGTCTGAGGGTAAAAGGGGGAGGGGTCTGAGGGTAAAAGGGGGAGGGGTCTGAGGGTAAAAGGGGGAGGGGTCTGAGGGTAAAAGGGGGAGGGGTCTGAGGGAGTCTGTTTCTAGTCAGTCAGGGGATTTCTTGTAAATCATGCTCTCTGCTGCAGTTACATAACAATACGTCCCTGATGAAATGGGTTGTTTAGACAAGGGAATGTTAGTCATATCACTGGTCTATGTATAAATCAATTCATTTTCATCAGCTTTTTGTCAATAACACTCATGAATGCAACTGTTTATGTCAAACACTTTTGTGTTCTTGTTGTCCTGAACATAAAATGGTACAATTATTCATTGTGAGGCTAAATATAGGGTCTGGACATTCAGATAAATGAAAGTCAGATAATTGAAAAGCCCATTTTTGCTGTGATCTCGGGACTGCTAGGGTTAACCATGTTCTGATGCTGTTGCTCTTGGTCTTAGATTACGCCCACTTCTCTATAAAACATCAGCTGCATCTCCACTTGTAGACATATGACTGTAGGTCCCCAATTCAACAGGCAGGCAAAGGTAAAGACATATAACTGAACTATTTCAACACCAAACACATTGTGCCAATACAAAATGGCTATTTTTGTTTTTTCCAAATTGACATAAAAAAAGTTACATGTGGAACTTTAAGTTTATTAGGACTATATATACTGTATGTCACTTTATTTTATAAAACACCTTTTATAATAAGTTGTATGAATGATGAGATGTTTGTATGTTCTTTGTAACAAGAGTAACCAATGCAAACGTGTAATATATAGATCACTCAAATAATATAGGCAACACATGCAATATGATGTAGGCATTTCGTCCATTCCTGAAATTGAACGTATCAGGGACTAACATGGACTTAAAATATAATACAGATGAAGTACTTCTGATGCTTATCTTAGTGTTAGATCACAATGTGTACAGGTTGACGACATGACTTCTGACAAGCTTTCTGGAAATACTGGAGTACCACAGTGTTCCATTCTTGGGTATTTCTCAAACTGCAGGAAGCATTTTCAGCTCAAATTGGTTTTATGGCAGCAATCAGTAGTTGAAACAATAACATAATCCCTGTTTTTTTAAAACTTTGTTTATATTTGGGGTTTTGAAGGGGTGTGACAGTTGAACTAAGCTCATGAGACATTTATAAATTATATTCTTCAAGAATCAATGGGTACATATCATTAATGTATAAATCCAAAAATGGATGTAGCAACTGCTGATTGCCCCTTTAAATGTAGAGAAAAACCCCGAAATAGTATTCTCAAGAACAAGAAAGCAACCTCCTACTGCCTCAGATGGTCACTTTGCAAAACAAGCCCATTTCTTGCTCTTGAGAATACCATTTTTTTTTTTTACCTGCACACACTAGACACCATACCGTTTTAAGATGTATGTATGTTTTTACCAACACAAGATATCTTACCACTCTACCTTATATCAATTAGCAGGAAGGCCATCCTTAACTGTAATACAATAGACTCACTGGTACATGTTTGTCTATAAGACCATTTTAGGTCAGCTGACTATATACACTGCTCAAAAAAATAAAGGGAACACTAAAATAACACATCTGAATGAATGAAATATTCTTATTAAATACTTTGTCTTTACATAGTTGAATGTGCTGGCAACAAAATCACACAAAAATTATCAATGGAAATCAAATTTATCAACCCATGGAGGTCTGGATTTGGAGTCACACTCTAAATTAAAGTGGAAAACCACACTACAGGCTGATCCAACTTTGATGTAATGTCCTTAAAACAAGTCAAAATGAAGCTCAGTAGTGTGTGTGGCCTCCATGTGCCTGTATGACCTCCCTACAACACCTGGGCATGCTCCTGATGAGGTGGCGGATGGTCTCCTGAGGGATCTCCTCCCAGACCTGGACTAAAGCATCCGCCAACTCCTGGACAGTCTGTGGTGGATGGAGCGAGACATGATGTCCCAGATGTGCTCAATTGGATTCAGGTCTGGGGAACGGGCGGGCCAGTCCATAGCATCAATGCTTCCTCTTACAGGAACTGCTGACACACTCCAGCCACATGAGGCCTAGCATTGTCTTGCATTAGGAGGAACCCAGGGCCAACCGCACCAGCATGTGGTCTCACAAGGGGTCTGAGGATCTCATCTCGGTACCTAATGGTAGTCAGGCTACCTCTACCACACCATGACTGACCCACCGCCAAATCAGTCATGCTGGAGGATGTTGCAGGCAGCAGAATGTTCTCCACGGCGTCTCCAGACTCTGTCATATGTGCTCAGTGTGAACCTGCTTTCATCTGTGAAGAGCACAGGGCGCCAGTGGCGAATTTGCCAATCTTGGTGTTCTCTGGCAAATGCCAAACGTCCTGCACGGTGTTGGGCTGTAAGCACAACCCCCACCTGTGGACGTCGGGCCCTCATACCACCCTCATGGAGTCTGTTTCTGACCGTTTGAGCAGACACATGCACATTTGTGGCATGCTGGAGGTCATTTTGCAGGGCTCTGGCAGTGCTCCTCCTGCTCCTCCTTGCACAAAGGCGGAGGTAGCGGTCCTGCTGCTGGGTTATTGCCCTCCTACGGCCTCCTCCACGTCTCCTGATGTACTGGCCTGTCTCCTGGTAGCGCCTCCATGCTCTGGACACTACGCTGACAGACACAGCAAACCTTCTTGCCACAGCTCGCATTGATGTGCCATCCTGGATGAGCTGCACTACCTGAGCCACTTGTGTGGGTTGTAGACTCCGTCTCATGCTACCACTAGAGTGAAAGCACCGCCAGCATTCAAAAGTGACCAAAACATCAGCCAAGAAGAATAGGAACTGAGAAGTGGTCTGTGGTCACCACCTGCAGAACCACTCCTTTATTGGGGGTGTCTATAATTTCCATCTGTTGTCTATTCCATTTGCACAACAGCATGGGAAATTTATTGTCAACCAGTGTTGCTTCCTACGTGGACAGTTTGATTTCACATAAGTGTGATTGACATTGTGTTGTTTAAGTGTTCCCTTTATTTTTTTGAGCAGTGTATTTAAGCTCATTACTCACTACAGAGTCATGGGGAGATTCTCAATTGCGTACTCTTCGCAACCTATTATTTTTCTACAATGTTGAAAATAGTGAAAATAAAGAAAAACCCTTGAATGAGTAGGTATGTCCAAACTTTTGACTGGTACTATATTTACAGTATACACAGTTGAAGTCGGAAGTTTACATACACTTGGGTTGGAGTCTTTAAAACTAGTTTTTCAACCACTCCACAAATGTATTTTTAACAAACTATAGTTTTGGCAAGTCGGTTAGGACATCTACTTTGTACATGACACAATGTCACGACTTCTGCCTCTCCTTGTTCGGGCGGTGCTCGGCGGTCGACGTCACCGGTCTTCTAGCCATCATTGATCCATTTTTCATTTTCCATTGGTTTTGTCTTGTCTTCCCACACACCTGGTTTCAATCCCATTCATTACCTGTTGTGTATTTAACCCTTTGTTTCCCCTCATGTCTTTGTCAGAGATTGTTTTATGTCAGTGTTGTTTATGGTTGTATAGGTGCGCGACGGGTCCTCGTACCCGTGTTTATTTTATGTATGTACATATTAGTGTTTGGAGCATGGTAAGTGGACATATATTAAAAGACTCCATTTACACTCCGTTTGACTCTCCTGCACCTGACTTCCCTGCCACCTATACACACGACTCTGACACACAAGTAAGTTTTCCAACAATTGTTTACAGACAGATTATTTCACTTATAATTCACTGTATCACAATTCCAGTGGGTCAGAAGTTTACATACACTAAGTTCACTGTGCCTTTAAACAGCTTTGGAAAATTCCAGAAAATGATGTCATGGCTTTAGAAGCTTCTGATAGGCTAATTGACATAATTTGAGTCAATTGGAGGTGTACCTGTGGATGTATTTCAAGGCTTACCTTCAAACTCAGTGCCTCTTTGCTTGACATCATGGGAAAATCAAAAGAAAATCAGCCAGGACCTCAGAAAATAAATTGTAGAGCTCCACAAGTCTGGTTCATCCTTGGGAGCAATTTCCAAATGCCTGAAGGTACCACGTTCATCTGTACAAACAATAGTACGCAAGTATAAACACCATGGGACCAAGTAGCCGTCATACCGCACAGGAAGGAGACGCGTTCTGTCTCCTAGAAATGAACGTACTTTGGTGTGAAAAGTGCAAATCAATCCCAGAACAACAGCAAAGGACCTTGTGAAAATGCTGAAGGAAACAGGTACAAAAGTATCGATATCCACAGTAAAACGAGTCCTATATCAACATATCTTGAAAGGCAGTTCAGCAAGGAAGAAGCCACTGCTCCAAAACCGTCATAAAAAAGTCAGACTACGGTTTGCAACTGCACATGGGGACAAAGAATGTACTTTTTGTAGAAATGTCCTCTGGTCTGATGAATCAAAAATAGAACTGTTTGTCCATAATGACCATTGTTATCTTTGGAGGAAAAAGGGGGAGGCTTGCAAGCCGAAGAATACCATCCCAACCATGAAGCACGGGAGTGGCAGCATTATGTTGTGGGGTGCTTTGCTGCAGGAGGGACTGGTGCACTTCACAAAATAGATGGCATCATGAGGCGGGAATATTATGTGGATATATTGAAGCAACTTTTCAAGACATCAGTCAGGAAGTTAAATCTTGGTCGCAAATGGGTCTTCCAAATGGACAACGACCCCAAGCATACTTCCAAAATTGTGTCAAAATGGCTTAAGGACAACAAAGTCAAGGTATTGGAGTGGCCATCATAAAGCCCTGACCTCAGTTCTATATGAAATTTGTGGGCAGAACTGAAAAAGCGTGTGTGAAAAAGGAGGTCTACAAACCTGACTCAGTTACACCTGCTCTGTCAGGAGGAATGGGCCAAAATTCACCCAATTTATTGTGGGAAGCTCGGATTAAATTTCAGGAATCGTGAAAAACTGAGTTTAAATGTATTTGGCTAAGGTGTATTTAAACTTCCGACTTCAACTGTATATACAGTTGGCAGCATCATGCTGTGGGGACTGGGAAACTGGTCAGAATTGAAGGAATGATGGATGGCGCTAAATACAGGGAAATTCTTGAGGAAAACCTGTTTCAGTCTTCCAGAGATTTGATACTGGGGCGGAGGTTCACCTTCCATCAGGACAATGACCCTAAGCATACTGTTAAAGCAACAATCAAGTGGTAGGGAAACATTTAAATGTCTTGGAATGGCCTAGTCAAAGCCCAGACCTCAATCCAATTGAGAATTTGTGGTATGACTTAAAGATTGCTGCACACTAGCGGAACCCATCCAGCTTGAAGGAGTTGGAGCAGTTTTGCCTTGAAGAATGGGCAAAATTCCCAGTGACTAGATGTGCCAAGCTTATAGAGAAATACCCCAAGAGACTTGCAGCTGTAATTGCTGCAAAAGGTGGCTCTACAAAGTATTGACTTTGTATGGTTACTCAATTAAAATTAAAATTCCTCAAACATAGAAGTATTTTACACCATTTTAAAGATAAAATTCTCGTTAATCCAACCACAGTGTCCGATTTCAAAAACGTCACAGATAGCATTCAGCCATTTTCCAACCAAAGAGAGGAGTCACAAAAAGCAGAAATATAGATCAAATTAATCACTAACCTTTGATGATCTTCATCAGATGACACTCATAGGACTTCATGTTACACAATACATGTATGTTTAGTTTGGTAAAGTTCATATTTATATCCAAAAATCTGAGTTTACATTGGTGCGTTACGTTCAGTAGTTCCAAAACATCCAGTGAATTTGCAGAGAGCCACATCCATTTACAGAAAAACTCATAATAAATGTTGATGAAAATACAAGTATTATGCACATAATTATAGATATACTTCTCCTTAATGCAACAGCTGTGTCAGATTTCAAAAAAACTTTACCGAAAAAGCAATAATCTGAGTACGGCGCTCAGAGACCAACACAACCCAAACAGATATCCGCCATGTTGTGGAGTCAACAGAAGTTGATGATAAATATTCACTTCCCTCTGATCTTCATCAGAATGCACTCCCAGGAATCCCAGTTCCACAATAAATGTTTGATTTGTTTGATAACGTTCATAATTTATGTCCAAATACCTCCTTTTTGTTAGCGTGTTTAGCCCAGTATTCCAAATTCATGACGCGCGATCACTAGGAGCAGACGAAAAGTCAAAAAGTTCCGTTACAGTCCGTAGAAACATGTGAAACAAAGTATAGAATCAATCTTTAGGATGTTTTTAACATAAATCTTCAATAATGTTCCAACAGCTCATGGCACTCTGGGAGAGACCTTACTCAATCCCCTCTCATTCGCCTCCACTTCACAGTAGAAGCATCAAACAAGGTTCTAAAGACTGTTGACATCTAGTGGAAGCATTAGGAAGTCTAATATGACCCCATAGACACTGTGTATTCGATAGGCCAAGAGTTGAAAAACTACAAACCTCAGATTTCCTACTTCCCGGTTGGATTTTTCTCAGGTTTTCTCATGCCATATGAGTTCTGTTATACTCACAGACATCATTCAAACAGTTTTAGAAACTTCAGAGTGTTTTCCATGCACATATACTACTAATATGCATATATTAGCAACTGGGACTGAGCAGCAGGCAGTTTACTCTGGGCACGCTTTTCATCCAAATGTGAAAATGCTGCCCCCTAGCCCAAACAGGTTAATTAACACAGGGCCCCTTTATGGATGTGTCATCAGCCCTCTGCTGTACTCCCTGTTCACCCTGTTGCACGACACCATCTCCGTCATAAATTTTGCTGATGACACCACGGTTGTAGTCCTGATCACTAGCAACGACGAGAAAAACTACAGAGAGGAGGTAAGGGGACTGGCACTGTGGGAAGTGCTCTGTCCATGACCGCAAGGCCCTCCAGCAGGTGGGGAAGGTGGCCCAGTACATCACTGGGGCCGTGCTCCCTTCCCAGTCAGGACCTTTACTCAAAGCAGTGCCTGAGGATGTCCTGCAGCATCATCAAGTACCCCACATGGCCAGACACAGACACTATCAGAGCATTGGGTCTCAGACCAACAGGCTCAGAAACGGTTTCTATTGACAACCATCAGCGTGCTGAACACTCGATCTGCACTGACCAACTGCAATCACTCATGCACACACACACACACACACACACACACATCCACACACACCCACACATAGACCCCCCCCCCACACACACATACACACACATATATAAGCTAAATGGCTTAATGAACTTTACCAGGACAGGACATTTAAGCCAAAAACCTTCTTGCCTCAGTAAGACAATAACCTCAAGCACTACTCAAAATTCACAAGGAAATTGTTAATTCATCACAAAATTAACATTTTGCAATGGCTATCTCAGTCTCCAGACTTGAACCCCATTGATAACATGTGCTTTGAATTGAAGAGGGCATAAAAACAGATGAAGGATATCAAGGATCTGGAAAGATTCTTTATGGAGGAATGGTGTAAGATCTTTTCCAACATTTTCTCCAATCTCATAAAACATTTTTGAAAAACTCAGTGTCATTATCCTTTGAAGGGAAGGGTGCTAGAGTACTGAAAACACGTCTGCCAATAATTTTGACCTCTATCTTTTTGAGTTAAGAAAATAATAAATTAAACAATCTTTCTCTGTGCAGTTGTATTGGTATAAAATTTTATAATTTAATATAATAAGCATACAATATAGCTCAGTGTTTGTATTACTTATTAAATACAGTATTTTTTGCTCATCTTTATCAAGTGTGCCAATAATTATGGCCCTGACTGTACATTCATGCTACACACAACTTCTGCTACTAGACTTCATATTTATGTACTGCACAATTTAAACATTCTCCCTGACGCGTGTAAATCTTGTACTATAAATTGTTGAGTGGTGTCCTGTATTTACACATGCTAAATATTTATTCTATTCTACCGAGCCCATTTACTTTAAATGTTTTATTCTTCTATTGTGAGGGTGTTGGTGAAATGGAGAAAGGTGGAGTCAGGCGCAGGACACATAGATGCATTATTACCAATCCCCCATATATTCTATATATTTTTTTATACAAATATTTTCCTTTATTATTTTCCCCTAACTCTACCCCTAATTGGAGTAAATATAATAATACGACATGTTTTGAGACCAGGTTGGGGTTCCATAGTGCTTGGGGCAACTTCCTCTTCTCGTCTGGGTTTCATAGCACTTGGGGCCACTTCCTCTTCTCGTCCTACTCTTGCCCCAGATAACATATTGGGCGTCACAGGTCACAGGAAGTACAAAGACACTTCTTCAAACCGACACACTAATATTCAGCTTAACCCTTTTTTCTACTTCCACTATGACTTAATAAGGTAAAACATCCCAGAGACTTAAGGCCTCATTCTACTCCTCCTTAATCACGCAAAAGCCATTATTCACACAAACAGCAATTTTAACATCAATACATTATATAATACTCTCTTCATGACAGTAGAAGCCGTAATTAGATAACTTTGTCTTTCTCTGTTTGCTGAAGTCAGGTTGGTGTAACTGGTCTTGAATTGACCCTCTTTCTCCCTAATGTCACCCTCTCTCCTTTATCTGAAGATCAGAAGTAGCACAATCATGTAACCCATGTACTACCTAAACATGTATTGAATCATGCACATCACATCTCTGTTACTTGTTATTGAATTTAATGAATCTATTTGCTATGTTAGTTTTATTTTCAGTTTGAGTCACCTGAAATCCCCTGACAGACTAAAAGGGGGAGGGGGCTGAGGGAGTCTGTTTCTAGTCAGTGAGGGGATACAGTTACATAACAATACTTTACTGATTAAAATGGTTGTTTAGACAAGGTATTTTGTGTCCTGTGTAATGGTCATACTGTTTAATCAGCTTCTTCATATGTCACAACTGTCAGGTGGATGGATTATCTTGGCAAAGGAGAAATGCCTACTAACAGGGATGTAAACAAATTATATATTTTGTTCAGTGTAGTTTCAAATGACCTTGGCCAAACAACCCATTCAATCAGTAACTGGTCTTGAGCTGTATAAACCAATTAGCTCATGAATGTAACTGTTTATGTCAAGTAGTTTTGTGTTCTACTTGTAGCCCTGGTTGTCCTGAAAAGAAAATGTAAAATACTTCATTTTGAGGCTAAATATAGGGTCTGGACATGCAGATAAATGAAAGTCAGATAATTGAAAAGACGATTTTTGCTGTGATCTCGGGACTGCTAGGGTTAACCATGTTCTGATGCTGTTACTCTTGGTCTTAGATTACGCCCACATCTCTATAAAACATCAGCTGCATCTCCACTTGTAGACATATGACTGTAGGTCCCCAACTCAGCAGTCAGGCAAAGGTAAAGACATCTATAACTGTACTATTTAAACAAACACATTGTTGTGTGTGCAAGTACAAAATTGCTATTTTTGGTATTTCCAAATTGACATAAAAAAGTTAAATGTGGAACTTGTACATTTCTTAGTACTTTGTATCCACTTTATTTTATAAAACGCCTTTTGTAATAAGTTGTATGAGTAATGAGATGTTTTTATGTTCATTGTAACAAGAGTAACTAATACAAATGTTATTTTTTTTATTATAAAGAAATAGGCAACACATGCAATTCGGTAAATACTTGCGTGAGTTCCACAGTGTTCCATTCTTAGGTATTTCTCAACTTGCAGGAAGCGTTTTATGTTGTCCAATATTCCCTCTTTCAGCTCAAATTGGTCTTATGGCAGCAATCAGTAGTTGAAACAATAACAAAGCATGTTCTCTGATTCTGTAACAATCTGAGGAGAATTGTAATCACTTTCAAATTCATGGACAGAGCTATGGGTGAAAGTACGGACCATCCATGATATCAATCGTTTTAACCATGTTTTGAGGCTATGTAGTGTTCGTTTATATTTACTTTGTTTAAAAACATTGGAGTAAAACAAGCTTATATTTGGGGTTTTGATGGGCTACGACAGTTAAACTAAGCTCATAAATTATATTCTTCAAGAATCGATCATATTATTAATTTATAAGTACAAAAATGGATGTAGCAACTGTTGATTGGCCATTTAAGTGCAGAGAAAACAAAACTAATAGTATTCTCAAGAACAAGAAAGCAACCTCCTACACTGCCTCAGATTGTCACTTTGCAAAATAATCCCATTTCTTGTTCTTGAGAATACCATGAGTTTTTCTTACCTGCACACACGAGACACACATTACCATGCTTCTTTAAGATTTGTAACCAACACAAGATATCTTACCACTCTACCTTATATCAGTTAGCAGGAAGGCCATCCTTAACTGTGATGAACATGTTTGTCTATAAGACCATTTTAGGACAGCCACCAATCTATTTAAGCACTTTATTGACGCTACAGAGTGATGGGGAGATTCTCAATATCATTCTCCTCGCATCCTCACTTCTATCATTGCCTCCTTCTCACACCCCATTGTAAGAGAAAGCCACAGGTCCAGTTTTTCTGACCTTCTCCACAAATGGGTTTTGAGGTGAGGAGAGAGGGTGCAAGGAGAAAGCACTTGATATTTTCCCATGGACATTACCGTTAGAGATCACAGAATTGTATTTTATATTGTGTTTCCAACACAAGAATTGAGTTAGGAATGACTTTAGCTTTGCTGCCCCCATCATCTAGAAACACTTTGGAAAAGGACTTAAAACTAGATAATTTTATTCTGAGTGATGAATTTAAATCCCAGATTGGAGGGTTGTTGGCCACAGACTGCACATCAAATCAAATGTTATTTGTCACATGTGGCGATTACAACAGGTATTACCTTACTTGCAAGCCCTTAACCAACAATGCAGAGTAAATGTTTTTTCTGAATAAACTAAAGAAAAAATAGTAACAATAAAATAACAACAATGGGTGAGTTACCATAGAGATGCGCCTGTTCTATTTAATTATGGGTGCATTCGTAAATTCACTCTGGCTTCAATCTACTGTGATTTCAGAGCACTCTCGTCTGAGTGTGCCAGAGCGCAGAATAACTGACTACTTTACGAACGTTCAACACCCATTGAATATGGCTGGTGTTAGTAAAAGTTTGCAAAAAAGCGTATTTAAATTGTTTCCAGCAGCACAGTGTAATAACATATTAACACATGTAATAACGCACTCACTGACTGTTGTCTGCATGTGGCCTAACCATGCAAACTATAGCTTGCACTCTGTGTCATAACCTCCCCCCGCACAGCGGTCGTTTCTCATATATCTATTCATCAACAACAGTTACAGTCACCAACGCTCTGGATAACATAAAAACAGTCTAACCAGCTCTGCTAGGCGAGTGAAATGGTCAGTGAGCTGTTTGTTTGAATGTTAAATGACGAGACAGACGCATTGATGCGAGTAGCCAGTCTTGTTCAGTACATCACAACACATCCGGGTATCTCAAGCACCCGGTAAAACACAAGAGTTGCAGTAATGAACATTTACCAACAGATGGCATCACTGTGCCATTTTACATTCATAACACTGTTCCCTCATTTGTGTCTGGAAGTAGCTAGCAAGCTAGCCAAAGTTTGCCAGTTAGCTTGGATCAACCCTACTCCTCGGCCAGAGCGTCCAGTGTGCGCTCTCAACGCTCCGAGAGCAAAACACTCTGATTTTACAAACGCCCAGAGGGCACTCTGAGCACACTCTAGCACTCCAGATTGAATTTATGAACACACCCTATGTGTGTTATGTTCATGCTCACCACTAGAGGGCAGCCTTGGTACACACAGAGCCCCAGACCTGGGTTTAAATATTCAAATAAAATCTTATCTAATTTGTCATATGCGCTGAATACAACAGGTGTAGGTAGACCTTACCGTGAAATGCTTACTTATAAGCCCTTAACCAGCAATTCAGAGTTTTAAAAAGTAAGAAAAAATGGCCAAATAAACGAAAGGAAAAATAGTAACACAATAAAATAACAATAACAAGGGGGAGCGGTGCTGAGTCAATGTGCAGGGGTAAAGGTTAGTCCAGGTAATTGAGGTAATATGTACATGTAGGTAGGGGTAAAGTGACTATGCATATATAAACAGTAGGTAGCAGCAGCGTATGTGAGCAGTGTGAGGGAATGTGAATGTGTGTGTGTGTGTCTGTCTTGGTGTGTTTGGACCATGATAGTTTCTTAGTGATGTGGACAGCTCTCGACCTGCTCCACTACAGCTCTGTCGACGTGGATGTGGACTTGCTCGGCCTTCCTTTTCTTGTTGTCCACAATCAGCTTCTTCTTGCTGATGTTGAGGGAGATGTTGTTGTCCTGGCAGATGTGTTATTGCCTACCCTTACCACCTGGGGGCGGGTCGTCAGGAAGTCCAGGATCCAGTTGCAAAGGGAGGTTGGAGTGGGTCCAGGGTTTCTTGAATGATGGTGTTGATGTGAGCCATGACCAGCCTTTCAAAGCATTTCATGGCTACAGACATGGCATTCTTGGGGACAGGGACTATGGTGGTCTGCTTGAAACATGTAGGTATTACAGACTGGGTCAGGGAAAGGTTGAAAATGTCAGTGAAGACACTTGCCAGCTGTTCAGTGCATGTTCTGAGTACACTTCCTGGTAATCCGTCTGGCCTTGCGGCAATGTGAAAGTTACTTAAAGGTTTTACTCAAATTGGCTACGGAGAGCGTGATCACAAAGTAGTCCAGAACAGCGGGTACTGTCATGCTTGGTTCAGTGTTTCTTGCCTCGAAGCGAGCACAGAAGGAATTTATCTCGTCTGGTAGACTTGTGTCACTGGGCAGCTCACGGCTGGGTTTCCCTTTGTAATCCGTCATAGTTTGCAACTCCTGCCACATCCGACGAGCGTCAGAGCCGGTGTAGCTAGGATTCAATCTTAGTCCTGTACTGAATCAGAAGGATAGAAGTATGGTCAGATTTGCCAAGTGGAGGGCGAGGGAGAGCTTTGTACTCATCTCTGTGTGTGGAATAAAGGTGGTCTACAGTTATTTTTTTCCTCTATTTGCACATGACATGCTGGTAGAAATGAGGTAAAAACTGATTTATGTTTTCCTGCATTAAAGTCCCCGGTCACTAGGAGCGCAGTCTCTGGATGAGCATTTTCTTATTTGCTTATGGCCTCATACAGCTCGTTGAGTGCGGTCTTAGTGCCAGCATCAGTTTGTGGTGGTAAATAGACAGCTACGAAGAATATAGATGAAAACTCTCTTGGTAAATATTATGGTCTACAGCTTATCATGAGGTATTCTAACTCATGCCAGCAAAATGTGAACACTTCCTTAATATTAGGGATTGCGCTCTAGATGTAGTTGACAAAGAGACACAAACCACCCCCTCTGATCTTACTGGAGGTTGCTGTTTTTTAACCTGCTCTTTTAAGCTCTCTTATGCACTTGTCACTGTTAACTTCTATTCTTTGTTTTGTGTTGTGTCTCGTGTGTAACTATGTATGCTGGTTTCTTTGCCTGGGCTCACTTGAAAAAGAGATGTACATTTCAATGTGACTTGTCTGGCTAAATAAATGTTTTAAAAAAACACAAAAATGAATTCCATATTAGCAGACATGCTTAAAGATGCATTTACCACAATGCCTAGTTTGCTAAGTTTTCCATATCTACCGTGCTCTCCATTACTCTGTTTTGTATCTGCATTAGCAAAGGATGGATGATCCATATTCTTGCTCCCAGAAGGCTGCGATTTAAAAAAAAAAATATGAAAAAGTAGCTGGTGCTGATTTATTGGCACATTGAACCATGTCGTGCGCCGTTGTTCAAAAACTGTGCTTGTCTTGCTGAAACAATGACATCATATCTGTATTCTGCCATCTTCATGCATGTTAGCCATTTTGAAGCCTGCACTATTAACACTTTATTGCCCTTTTAACTGTGTATTGGATATGTCAAGTAATCTTTGGAAGTATGTTTTGTAATGTTATTCAAATGTTGCTAAATATTCAGGGGCAATACTATGTAGGTGATCTAGAGAATTTATAAAACAATACCACTGACAGCCAGCGTAAGGAGAACAACATGTGACTAATATGAGATCTGTTCTTAGTGTTGGTTGATCATCCACTCATTTTATTTTTTGTGAGGGTAAACCACTAACAATGTTTTTTTTACCTTACTTTGAGAAACTGTAAAAACTATATTATGTTTCCCCTGTCAGACTTTAGAAGACTGCTGCAGCCCGTCCAACTTTAGGTGGTGGGATTCCCCTCCCGGTGGGGTTCTAGTGATGGAGAAGCCTGATGATGAGGAGTCACCTGGTGGGGTTCTAGTGATGGAGAAGCCTGATGATGAGGAGTCACCTGGTGGGGTTATAGTGATGGAGAAGCCTGATGATGAGGAGTCACCAGGTGGGGTTCTAGTGATTGAGAAGCCTGATGATGAGGAGTCACCTGGTGGGGTTCTAGTGATGGAGAAGCCTGATGATGAGGAGTCACCTGGTGGGGTTCTAGTCATGGAGAAGCCTGATGATGAGTCACCTGGTGGGGTTATAGAGGTGGAGAGGCCTGATGATGAGGAGTCACCTGGTGGGGTTATAGAGGTGGAGAGGTCAGATGATGAGGAGTCACCTGGTGGGGATGAAGAGGTGGAGAGGCCTGATGATGAGGAGTCACCTGGTGGGGTTATAGAGGTGGAGAGGCCTGATGATGAGGAGTCACCTGGTGGGGTTATAGAGGTGGAGAGGCCTGATGATGAGGAGTCACCTGGTGGGGTTATAGAGGTGGAGAGGCCTGATGATGAGGAGTCACCTGGTGGGATTATAGAGGTGGAGAGGCCTGATGATGAGGAGTCACCTGGTGGGGTTATAGAGGTGGAGAGGCCTGATGATGAGGAGTCACCTGGTGGGATTATAGAGGTGGAGAGGCCTGATGTTGATGAGTCACCTGGTGGGATTATAGAGGTGGAGAGGCCTGATGATGAGGAGTCACCTGGTGGGATTATAGAGGTGGAGAGGCCTGATGATGAGGAGTCACCTGGTGGGGTTATAGAGGTGGAGAGGCCTGATGATGAGGAGTCACCTGGTGCGACAGGTGGTGAATGGGGTGACAGAGACACCACACCTGTTCAGAACATTCACACTCCTGATGACATGGCAGCACTGGGAGCACCAGGAGCCAATCTACAGGGTGTCATGTTCAATCAACCACAGCAACAGCAGTCAATGCAACAAGCAGCGCATCAACAGATACAGCAGCAGTTCAGCCATCTACAGGAAGTGAAGAAGGGAAAGACAAAGCAACTGTGTGTTGTGACCCCTCTGCCAGCAGCAAACCCAGACACTTTGACAAGACCAGCTCCTCAGTCACCAGGTAAGTTGTTCATCATGCAGCTCTTTGAGGATAAAGACACAATACACAACAATGAAACAGTTCATATGTTCATTCTGCAAATAACCACTTCCTGCATTTATGCTGATGTACAATACTCTATCTCACCCTCCATTCTAGACCCAGCAGAGGAGGTGTTAGGTGAACACCTTGACAAGAAGGAGGAGGCAGAAGAGGAGGTATCAGCTGAACACCTTGACAAGAAGGAGGAGGCAGAAGAGGAGGTATCAGCTGAACACCTTGACACGAAGGAGGAGGCAGAAGAGGAGGTATCAGCTGAACACCTTGACAAGAAGGAGGAGGCAGAAGAGG
This sequence comes from Oncorhynchus tshawytscha, assembly GCF_018296145.1. Lineage (NCBI taxonomy): Eukaryota > Metazoa > Chordata > Actinopteri > Salmoniformes > Salmonidae > Oncorhynchus > Oncorhynchus tshawytscha. The sequence continues at coordinate 18,750 of NW_024608469.1, forward strand.
AGGTATCAGCTGAACACCTTGACAAGAAGGAGGAGGCAGAAGAGGAGGTATTAGCTGAACACCTTGACAAGAAGGAGGAGGCAGAAGAGGAGGTATCAGCTGAACACCTTGACAAGAAGGAGGAGGCAGAGATGGTAACACACTCTTACATCATTTACATCCTCTGTGGTCATGCTGATCATGTTCCGGTAATAAATTATGATTTAAGGGGAATTCCACCACTCTTTAAGCTCATATTATCTCCAGCACCATTCCAGTGTCTTCATATGTGGAAACATTGTGTTTCTAGTTCTGTGTTTAAAAGATAAGAAAGTGCCACATGAGTTTCATGTTTTATAGGAACTCCCCCTTACTCTGCCACCAACTTGCACGCATTGCCCTCGTGCGGAACTGTTTGTGAACACAAAGGGGTCTGTTGAACAGTATAAAACAATCAAAATGGAGAAAGACCCATTGAAATCAAGTTTCAAGTGTTAATGTCACATGCACAAGTACCGTAAAATGCCTTTCTTGCAAACTCAAAGCCCAACAATGCAATAATCAATGACAATGTATTACTAAAAAAACACAAGAAATATGAAATACACAATAAAGTAAATAAGCATACTATATACAGGAAGTATTTAAAAGTAAGTTCCAATACCATGTTTACATGTGCAGGGATACTGGAGTGATGGAGGTAGATATGTATAGGGGTAAGGTGACAGGGATACTGGAGTGATGGAGGTAGATATGTATAGGGGTAAGGTGACAGGGATACTGGAGTGATGGAGGTAGATATGTATAGGGGTAAGGTGACAGGGATACTTGATTGATGGAGGTAGATATGTATAGGGGTAAGGTGACAGGGATACTGGATGATGAGGTAGATATGTCTAGGGGTAAGGTGACAGGGATACTGGATGATGAGGTAGATATGTCTAGGGGTAAGGAGACAGGGATACTGGAGTGATGGAGGTAGATATGTATAGGGGTAAGGTGACAGGGATACTGGAGTGATGGAGGTAGATATGTATAGGGGTAAGGTGACAGGGATACTGGAGTGATGGAGGTAGATATGTATAGGGGTAAGGAGACAGGGATACTGGAGTGATGGAGGTAGATATGTCTAGGGGTAAGGTGACAGGGATACTGGATGATGAGGTAGATATGTCTAGGGGTAAGGAGACAGGGATACTGGATGATGAGGTAGATATGTCTAGGGGTAAGGTGACAGGGATACTGGATGATGAGGTAGATATGTATAGGGATAAGGAGACAGGGATACTGGATGATGAGGTAGATATGTATAGAGGTAAGGAGACAGGGATACTGGATGATGAGGTAGATATGTCTAGGGGTAAGGTGACAGGGATACTGGATGATGAGGTAGATATGTATAGGGATAAGGAGACAGGGATACTGGATGATGAGGTAGATATGTATAGGGTAATGAGACAGGGGGATACTGGATGATGAGGTAGATATGTATAGGGATAAGGAGACAGGGATACTGGATGATGAGGTAGATATGTATAGGTAGATATGTAAGGAGACAGGGATACTGGATGATGAGGTAGATATGTCTAGGGGTAAGGTGACAGGGATACTGGATGATGAGGTAGATATGTATAGGGATAAGGAGACAGGGATACTGGATGATGAGGTAGATATGTATAGAGGTAAGGAGACAGGGATACTGGATGATGAGGTAGATATGTCTAGGGGTAAGGTAACTAGGCAACAGGATATAAGACAAACAGAGTAGCAGCTTCTTGTATGTGAGTGTGTGTGCTGTGTGTAGTCAGTATAAATGTATATATTTTGGACACAGCTACTCATTGCAGGGTTTTTCTTTATTATTTACTCTTTTCTACATTGTAGAATAATAGGGAAGACATTACAACTATGAAATAACACATATGGAGTCATGTAGTAACCACAAACGTTGTAGTAGTTCTTCAAAGTGCAAATACTGAAATGAAGGTCAATAAAGACACACGGTAAACTAGGTCTTGGTAGCTACTTATTAAAACGTATTGATCAGTGGTATTGCTTGGGGATAGAAGCTGTTCAAGAGCCTGTTGGTGTCAGACTTGATGCACCGAAATCTCTTGTCGTTCGGCAGCAGAGAAAATAGTCTATGGCTTGCGTGGTTGGGGTCTTAGATGATGTTCTGTGCCTTCTTTCCACACCGCCTGATATAGATGTCCTGGATGTCAGGCAGCTCGGCCACAGTGATGTACTGGGCTGTCTGCACAAACTTCTGTAACGCTATGCGTTCGAGGGCGGTGCTATTGCCATACCAAGCAGTAATGCAGCCAGTCAATATGCTCTCAATGGTACAGCTGTAGAACCTTTTCAGGACCATGCCAAACATTTTCAACCTCCTGAGCAGGAAGAGGCACTGTCTTTAGTTATTTGGACACAGAGGAACTTGAAGCTGTCTACCTTCTCTGCTGCTGCCCTGTCCATGTGGATGTGCTCGAGATTGCATCATCTATGGATCTGTTGGGGTGGTATGCAAATTGGAGTGGATCTAGAGTGTCTGGGATGATGGAGTTAATGCGTCCCATACATTTACCGATCCAACAGTGGTAGGCCTGATCACCGACAACGACGAGACCGCCTACAGCGAGGAGGTCAGAGACCTGGCCGTGTGGTGCCAGGACAACAACCTCTCCCTTAATGTGATCAAGACAAAGTAGATGATTGTGCACTACAGGAAAAAGAGAACCGAGCACGCCCCCATTCTCATCGACGAGGCTGCAGTGGAGCAGGTTGAGAACTTCAAGTTCCTTGGTGTCCACATCACCAACAAACTAACATGGTCCAAGCACACCAAGACAGTCGTGAAGAGGGCACAACAAAACCTATTCCCCCTCAGGAGACTTAAAAGATTTGGCATGGGTCCTCAGATCCTCAAAAGGTTCTACAGCTGCACCATCGACAGCATCCTGACTGGCTGCATCACTGCCTAGTATGGCACCTGCTCAGCCTTCGACCGCAAGGCACTACAGAGGTTAGTGTGAACGACCCAGTACATCACTGGGGCCAAGCTTCCTGCCATCCAGGACCTCTATACCAGGCGGTGTCAGAGGAAGGCCCTAAAAATGTAGTGGTACCGGAGCGCCAAGTCTAGGTCCAAGAGGCTTCTTAACAGCTTCTACCCCCAAGCCATAAGACTCCTGAACATCTAATCGAATGGCTAACCAGACCATTTGCATTGCCCCTCACCTCTGCTACTCTCTGTTGCTATCATCTATGCATAGTCACTTTAATAACTCTACCTACATGTACATATTACCTCAACTAACCGCTGCCCCCTGCACATTGACTCTGTATCGGTACCCCCCTGTATATAGTCTCGCTATTGCTATTTTACTGCTGCTCTTTAATTACCTGTTACTTTTATCTCTTATTCTTATCCATATTGTTGTGAAACGGTATTGTTGGTTAGGGGCTCGTAAGTAAGCATTTCACTGTAAGGTCTACACCTGTTGCATGTGACTAATACAATTTGATTTTAACCAGCCTCTCAAAGCACTTCATGATTATAGAAGTGAGTGCTACATGGCGGTAATCATTGTGGTAGGAAACCTTAGAGTTCTTAGGAACAGGGATAAGGACAGAAGGAGGAGGGATTGTGGTGATCTTAAAACATGTCGGGATTACAGACTGGGACAAATAGAGGTTGAAAATGACAGTGAATATACCTGCCAGTTGTTCTGCGTATGGTCAGAGAACCTTCCCTGGAATACCGTCGGGGCCCACGGCCTTGCAGGTGCTGACCTGATTAAAGACCTTTCTCACATCGCCTCAGAGAGCGAGATCACCTAGTCCTCTGGGTTGGTGACGACCCTCACACCCGGCTTGATGTTGTTGCGGTCAAAGTGTGCATGAAATGCATTAAGTTTGTCTGGTAGAGAGGCATCGTTGGGCAGATCACGGTTGTGTCTTCCTTTGTAATCCGTAATAGACTGAAGCCCCTGCCACATCTGGTGGAGCCTGTGTAGTATGATTGTACCTTATTCCTGTATTGTCATTTTGCTCATTTGATGACTCTGCGGAGATCATAGCGGGCCTTCTTGTACTTATTCCTGTCCATGGCCGTAGCTTTAGGGTTGTCTGTGATAGCTCTGTGTGCTGTAGCCCTGCTCTTTAGTTTATCGCCAACCTCTGCGTTAATCCAGCAGCGAACCCTCACCGTAGGTACAGCGTCACTGATGCATTTTCTAATGAAGCCGGAGGTCGTTAGCTCGTCTAGGAACATATTGCAATCAGCGCCAGCAAAGCAGTCCTGGAGCATACCCTCTAATTCTGGTGACCATTTCTCAACGGAGCAAATTGCAGGTACTTCTTGTTTCAACTTCTACTTGTAAGCAGGAAGCAAGAGCGCAGTCATGATCTAATTTTCTGGATGGCGGACGAGGGAGGGCCTTGTTCGCTTGCTTGTGGGTAGAATAGAAGTGGTCTAGGACTTTATTGCCCCTAGTGGCATTGGAGACGTGTTGATGGAAGTTGGGCATCGTGTGTTTTAGTGATGCCGAATTAAAATCACCTGCAACCAGAAAGGCAGCCTCTGGGTGTAGGGTGTCCTGCTTGTTTATAGCCTTGTACAGTATTGTATTGTCCTGAGGTGGAATTTATACAGCAGTCACGATAACAGCTGAAAACTCGTCATTTGACCATAAGGTATTCCAAGATGGGTGAACAGTGGGTCAACATTTCCACCACGCTGGAATTAGCACACCAGTTGACGTTGATGAAGAGGCAAACCCCTCCCCCCCTTGATTTCCCCGACTCCACTGTCCTGTCCGCCCAGTGAATGGAGTATCCAGCAAGTTGGATAGCCATGGGGGGTATCTTGTCTGAGAGCCATGTTTCTGAAAAGCAAAGAATATTGCAATTCCGAGAGTCCCGTTGGTAGCGAATCCGAGATCAGAGGTCATCCATCTTATTAACAAGTAACTGACATGTACATTAGCCAGTAGAATGGAGGGAAGAGGTGGCCGGTTCTCCCTTCACCTTAATCTCACGAGATTATGTTCTTGTTGGTTGTAAGAAATAAGAGCAGAAACATTACGTGAAAATAGACAAAACATGTTTTACAACATAACCACAAAATAGCAAAGTTGGTTCGGAGATTGCAAAACGGCGGCAATCCATGAATTTCCAGCCAGGGGGATTTTTGTGAAAATGTTTGAAATTTAGCGTAATTGAAAGAACATGGGGTAATACTGTGTATTAACAGTCAGTAATAACATGTATCAGTAATAAACCATGTATAAACAGACATCAGTAATAAACCAGTATAAACAGACAGGGTAATACTGTGTATTAGACATCAGTTAAACCATGTATAAACAGAGAGAACAGGGTAATACATAGACATCAGTAATAAACAGTATTAACAGTAATAAACCATGTATAAACAGAGAGAACAGGGTAATACTGTGTATTAGACATCAGTAATAAACCATGTATAAACAGACAGAACAGGGTAATACTGTGTATTAGACATCAGTAATAAACCATGTATAAACAGACAGAACAGGGTAATACTGTGTATTAGACATCAGTAATAAACCATGTATAAACAGACAGAACAGGGTAATACTGTGTATTAGACATCAGTAATAAACCATGTATAAACAGACAGAACAGGGTAATACTGTGTATTAGACATCAGTAATAAACCATGTATCAGTAATAAACCATGTATAAACAGTAATAAACCAGAACAGGGTAATACTGTGTATTAGACATCAGTAAACCATGTATAAACAGACAGAACAGGGTAATACTTTGCATTAACAGTCAGTAATAAACCATGTATAAACAGACAGAACAGGGTAATACTGTGTATTAGACATCAGTAATAAACCATGTATAAACAGACAGAACAGGGTAATACTGTGTATTAGACATCAGTAATAAACCATGTATAAACAGAGAGAACAGGGTAATACTGTGTATTAGACATCAGTAATAAACCATGTATAAACAGAGAGAACAGGGTAATACTGTGTATTAGACATCAGTAATAAACCATACAAAAACAGAGAGAACAGGGTAATACTGTGTATTAGACATCAGTAATAAACCATGTATAAACAGACAGAACAGGGTAATACTGTGTATTAGACATCAGTAATAAACCATGTATAAACAGACAGAACAGGGTAATACTGTGTATTAACAGTCAGTAATAAACCATGTATAAACAGACAGAACAGGGTAATACTGTGTATTAGACATCAGTAATAAACCATGTATAAACAGACAGAACAGGGTAATACTGTGTATTAGACATCAGTAATAAACCATGTATAAACAGACAGAACAGGGTAATACTGTGTATTAACAGTCAGTAATAAACCATGTATAAACAGACAGAACAGGGTAATACTGTGTATTAACAGTCAGTAATAAACCATGTATAAACAGACAGAACAGGGTAATACTGTGTATTAGACATCAGTAATAAACCATGTATAAACAGACAGAACAGGGTAATACTGTGTATTAACAGTCAGTAATAAACCATGTATAAACAGACAGAACAGGGTAATACTGTGTATTAACAGTCAGTAATAAACCATGTATAAACAGACAGAACAGGGTAATATTAACAGTCAGTAATAAACCATGTATAAACAGACAGAACAGGGTAATACTGTGTATTAACAGTCAGTAATAAACCATGTATAAACAGACAGAACAGGGTAATACTGTGTATTACTGTGACATCAGTAATAAACCATGTATAAACAGACAGAACAGGGTAATACTGTGTATTAACACAGTAATCAGTAATAAACCATGTATAAACAGACAGAACAGGGTAATACTGTGTATTAACAGTCAGTAATAAACCATGTATAAACAGACAGAACAGGGTAATACTGTGTATTACAGTCAGTAATCAGTAAACAGACAGAAATAAACCATGTAATAAACAGTATAAACAGAACAGGGTAATACTGTGTATTAACAGTCAGTAATAAACCATGTATAAACAGACAGAACAGGGTAATACTGTGTATTAAACAGACAGAACAGGGTACTGTGTACTGTGTATTAACATGTCAGTAATAAACCATGTAGGGTAATAAAACAGTAATAAACATGTATAGAACAGGGTAATACTGTGTATTAACAGTCAGTAATAAACCATGTATAAACAGACAGAACAGGGTAATACTGTGTATTAACAGTCAGTAATAAACCATGTATAAACAGACAGAACAGGGTAATACTGTGTATTAACAGTCAGTAATAAACCATGTATAAACAGACAGAACAGGGTAATACTGTGTATTAACAGTCAGTAATAAACCATGTATAAACAGACAGAACAGGGTAATACTGTGTATTAACAGTCAGTAATAAACCATGTATAAACAGACAGAACAGGGTAATACTGTGTATTAACAGTCAGTAATAAACCATGTATAAACAGACAGAACAGGGTAATACTGTGTATTAACAGTCAGTAATAAACCATGTATAAACAGACAGAACAGGGTAATACTGTGTATTAACAGTCAGTAATAAACCATGTATAAACAGACAGAACAGGGTAATACTGTGTATTAACAGTCAGTAATAAACCATGTATAAACAGACAGAACAGGGTAATACTGTGTATTAACAGTCAGTAATACACCATGTATAAACAGACAGAACAGGGTAATACTGTGTATTAACAGTCAGTAATAAACCATGTACAGGGCATTTAGAAACAGTTTGCTCACCATGTATTAATAATTATCCCAACATTTGTAAATTATTTAAATAAAATGTTTGATATATTTCTTTTAACATCCTGTGTTTGTGTTCTACGTTATTTTTTAGACCTTAAGTGGGCATCAGGTATGGTTGGAATGTAAACCAATGGCATAGCCATCTTTTTGTCAGAAATTGCACCTGTCACTCAAAACATTTAAAACGTATAAATAGCACTCACTTTAGATGAGGGGCTGCAAAAACACTTTACTAATGATTTGTAAATGGTTATACATGTTGGACTAATGATGACTAAATGGTGAATTCACTATTTATCAATTCCTTATAAATAGTTTATTACCGTTTTTACATATGTAGACACTGGTATTGTGCTGGATATAATTTAAATTAGTTAATAAAGTAGTGGAATTTCCCTTTTTATTTTCAATTTCAGCCTAACCAATGTTATTTGTTGATTTAACTGTTTTGTTAGAAATGGGAAGAGGTCCAACAGCCTTTGTCCAAAGCCAATGATGAGACAAAACCAGAGACAAATGGCTATTCAGGAGGAAACAGAGAAACAACCAAAGGTATAGTCTCCTGTTTTAAAGTGCTTAAAAAAGGTCCTTTCTTTGACCTTACACATTATGTATCCTAAATTACTAAAATATAATGTAGTCAATGTAATAACTCATAAAACTGTTGAAGTTAGCACAGTAATGGAAAATGGTGTAGCTGTAGTAGTAGTAGCAGTAGTAGTAGTAGTAGGAGTATCTAATTATATAATAGTAGTAGTATAAGTAGTATCTAATTATATAGTAGTTGTATTAGAAGCAGCTGTAGTAGTAGTAGTAGTGGTATCTAATTATGTTGTAGTAGTATCTAATTATATAGTAGTAGTAGTAGTAGTGGTATATAGTAGTAGTAGTATCTAATTATGTAGTAGTAGTATCTAATTATATAGTAATAGTAGTAGTAGTAGTAGTAGTAGTAGTAGTAGTAGTAGTAGTAGTAGTAGTAGTAGTGGTATATAGTAGTAGTAGTATCTAATTATATAGTAGCTGTAGTAGTAGTAGTATCTAATTATATAGTAGTTGTATTAAGCAGCTTATATAGTAGTAGTGGTATCTAATTATATTGTAGTAGTATCTAATTAAGTAGTATAGTAGTAGTGGTATATAGTATATAGTAGTAGTAGTATCTAATTATATATAGTAGTAGTAGTATATAATTATATAGTAGTAGTAGTAGTAATTAATTATAGTAGCTAGTAGTAGTAGTATCTAATATATAGTAGTAGTAGTAGTATATAATTATATAGTAGTAGTAGTAGTAGTGGTATATAGTAGTAGTAGTATCTAATTATATAGTAGCAGTAGTAGTAGTAGTATCTAATTATATAGTAGTAGTAGTATATAATTATATAGTAGTAGTAGTATATAATTATATAGTAGTAGTAGTGTTTAATTATATAGCAGTAGTAGTAGTATCTAATTATATAGTAGTATTATATAATTATAGTAGTAGTATATAATTATATAGTAGTAGTAGTATATAATTATATAGTAGTAGTTGTGTATAATGATATAGTAGTAGTATATAATTATATAGTAGTAGTAGTATATAATTATATAGTAGTAGTAGTATATAATTATATAGTAGTAGTATATAATTATATAGTAGTAGTAGTATATAATTATATAGCAGTAGTAGTAGTATCTAATTATATAGTAGTAGTATATAATTATATAGTAGTAGTAGTATATAATTATATAGTAGTAGTAGTATATAATTATATAGCAGTAGTAGTAGTTATAGTAGTTGTGTATAATGATATAATAATAGCAGTATTCATGAGTATGTGTTTGACTGGATGTGTGGGTGATATAATGATGCAGGATTATATATTTGATAAACAATTGACTTATTTAGTGCTAAGCTAGTCATAGAAATGTTTTCACTGTATCTGATCTCTCTGCATCTCCCTTTTGCATCTGAGATTCTGACCTTGTTAAAGTACAATATCTCTCCCTTAATTCTAGGTCCAGCCGAGGTGTTAGGTGAACTCGTTGTCAAGAAGGATGAGGCATATTGGGTAATAGACACATTTACATGATTTCTATCCTCAGTGGTAATGCCGATCCTGTTCCTGTAATATGAATATCACGCCTGCTACCGTTCTCCCTCCCTGGCGCACGAAGGCGCGGGAGCAGGCGTGACAATATGTTTCATTTCAAGGTCAAAGCTAAAGGTTGTATAAGGTTGAGTTCCAGCACGTTTTGTACAGATGTAGGATCTTAATTTGTCCTATATTGTCCCAGCAACATAATCCTGCAGTAACAGGATTGAACATTTAGTCCATAGTGTTGCTTGATATGTGGTTAGGCTGTTGGCTGGCCAAAAGTAGGCTACATGAAAAGTGGAATACTGTTAAAAGTGTCGTGTGGGTTTTCAGTGAAATTATGTCAATCAGGAAGCTCCTTTGCATTTCCTGTCGTACAGGAACATTCTCAGCAACAAAAGATGTATCAAATTAAGATCCTACATCTGCATGTACATTTTCAACATAAGTTATGTAGAGTCAATAACAATAAAAATATATATTGTAACTGTGTGGATCTGGTGAAATCACTAATTTGTGTATGTATTATCAACTGAAAGCCCGACCCAGAGATTTCAGCCCCATCCATTTCCAATCCAGAGATGGGTTTGAAAGAAATTACTCACCAGGGAGAACAGGGAGAACAAAAGGTGGGTAATAACTAGGGTTGTGATGAGTAGGCTACTCTGAAAAAAATGTATTCCAATCAAATCCAAGATGGAATCCACTGTTGTGCTGTCGCATTGCGTGATCTTTTTCCAATCAAATCTATTGGGCACAGTGCATGGGATGGGAAGGAGCTCACTGGAACTGAGTACCGGCACCTCAAATTTCCTACTGCTTAATTTCCTGTTCTTCTTACAGAATATTATCTCAAATGTATTGTGGAGTTCCTGCACCTAAATATAAACAGTACTGGCCCTATGAATGAGTACAGGCACCTATTTCAGTCCAAGTCAAGAACTGATTCAGAGAGATCTTGAATATTATGGCGGTACACTTAGAACAAGTGTAATAGTTTGGTGATGTTTTGGCTGCCATTTTAACACGGATATACTTTCATAATTGTTTATCCCTGTTAAGATGGGAAAATAAGGGAACATGTTATGTTTAACAGGTAAAGTCACTTTACTTTTTCCAAATGTATCACCTCTCCTATGTGATGGTCACAACAGGCCATGACAGCCATAGTATGAATTAAGCCCAAACTAGGCATGCCAGACTAGGAATTTAATGTGCCCCAATTCTAAATGGAAGCTATTGTGCTTTATCCTCAACAGACCAGAATTGAAGTTTCAATGTAATAATGTCTTAAACATGTTAACTTATGAATTCAACTTTTTATAGAAATGTGAAGAGGAAGAACCACTGTCACAAGCCATTGATGAGTCAAAACCAGAAGAAGGTTCCTCAAGAGAAAACATGAAAACAACCCAAGGTACCACAACACACTCCACATTTAAAGATATAAGATTTGGTAACAATTAATTAATAAGCATTTATAAACTATTTACATGTTCCAGCATGTATAAAAATTCATAAGCATTGCAAATTATAATCATTGGAAGCATTTACAATGAACTCTTCGCTTAGCTCTGCCCCATAATGTTGGTCAACCGATTGCAGTGCACCAATGGATAACAACTGTCTTCGGAAAAGCTCACGTTTAAATCACATGAAAGCCAGTGAGGGCTATGGCAAAAAACACACTTTTCTTCAAAAAATCAATGTTTAAATGGCTAGATAATTGAACAGTGCACCAGGAGTACATGCTACTATGATTCCTGAAATGCAGAGATTTTTAGAATCCGAAATGTTACTTTTGACATTTGTTACATTGTTTGCTAGCTCAGTTGGATAGCTAGCCCTGTCTCATTGATCAGCAAACGTTGCTTACGCTAGCTAGCAACTTTATATATTTTTTACCACAAAATACATGTTAGCTAGGTAAGTTAGTGATGTTATGAATAAAACTCCCATCTGCAGTCGACCTCCGTTTATAATTTGAGAGCACTAGTTAGCTCAAAGCATTTATAGCTTTATCTGCGTTTTTACAGTGAATTTAGAGCCATTCAGTGGCTAGCTACACTACAAACATAATTTTACTTGGTTCCCTCAAAGCAATTGTAATTACAGTCCACCACAACATACCCAATAGTTTTCTGACTAGTAAGGGGTAGTCTGTGTTTCATTTCATTGTGAATTAGAAAGAGTTTTTTGCCAGAGGTTGAATGGTTAGTTGGGCTTCTCGGGAAAATGTTACAACAGTAAGCAAGGGGTTGTGGATTAGTGAAGGATAAATGTTCCTCTCGCTAAAACATGTGCAACCTGTGCATTGACCACCCTCATTGCTGTAGCAGTCAGGTAACCATGACAACGTATGCTGTGACAGGGTCAAAGAAGACATTTGTCATGTCTCTGAGGAAAACGGAAAACGACCGTCGGAAAACAGCTGTCGCCTCACCCGAATTTGTATTTATACAGATCATGTAACACTTCGAACCTGTGTAGGTGGAGCAGAAAATGGGAGTGACGTGAAGGAGGAGAGTTTGCCTTTTAGCCTTTACACATAAAATATATATTTTATGAATGTATCAGGAGGCTATGAGGAGAATAAAACAGGACAATAATGGTCTGGAATAATTATTTCATAATTTTATTTTACTTTTACTTAACTAGGCAAGTCAGTTAAGCACAAATTCTTATTTTCAATGACGGCCTAGGAACAGTGGGTTAACTGCCGGTTCAGAGGCAGAACGACAGATTTGTACCTTGTCAGCTCAGGGATTTGAACTTGCAACCTTCCGGTTACTAGTCCAACACTCTAACCTAGTCAGTTGCAATCAACTGAAATGTGTCTTCCGCATTTAACCCAACCCCTCTGAATCAGAGAGGTGCGGGTGGCTGCCTTAATCGACATCCACGTGTTCGGCGCCCGGGGAACAGTGGGTTAACTGCCTTGGTCTGGGGCAGAATGTTTTACCTTGTCAGCTCAGGTATTCAATCCAGCAACATTTTGGTTACTGGCCCAACACTCCACTAGGCCTATGCTTCAAACGAGGCTGGTGTTGTTGCCCACTTTTTACATTTGGCTAAAATAGCCTATTGGTTTATTTTGGATTCTTGTCTGTGTAATGTATTGTTTAATAGCCTATTAGTTTATATTGAATTCTTGTCTGTGTAATTAATTGTTTAATTAGATCTAGGGTCTATTTTCCTGAATTTCCGCCTGACTGACGTGGCCAAAGTAAACTGCCTGTTACTCAGAAAACACTTTGAAGTTTCTAGAAATGTTAAAATAATATCTGAGAATATAACACAATTTATATGGCAGGCGAAATTCAATCCAAATTTTTATTTTTAGGTCCCAGGCTCTTATAATGGAAAGCTATGGGTCCTAAGCAATTCCAACTCACAGATTGCAATTACCATGGCTGCCACTAGATGTCAACAGTCTTTGTTGAAGGTTTCAGGCTTGTTTCTTCAGAAACAAGCAAGAATTTTGAGTTTTTGTACAAAGACTCCCGGTACAATATCAGTCTGTTGGAACGCGCTTACTAATATAAATTTTCTATTGAGCATACTACTTTCCGTATGAAATATTATAGTTTATTGACATTTTAGGATACCTGACGATTAAATAGAAACGTAGTTTGACTTGTTTGAAAGAAGTTTTAGCGGTAGTTTTTTGGACTCCTTTGTCTGCATGTTGAACGAGTGGATTACTGAAATCGATGGCGCCAACTAAACAGACATTTTGGGATATAAAGAAGGATTTTATCTAACAAAACGACCATTCATGTTGTAGCCGGGACTCTTGGGATTGCAAGCAGAGGAAGATTTTCAAAAGTAAGTGATGTATTTAATCGCAATTTGTGATTTTATGAAGCCTATGCTGGTTGAAAAATATATTGACGTGGGGCGCCGTCCTCAAACAATCGCATGGTATGCTTTCGCTGTAAAGCCTATTGTAAATCGGATAATGCAGTTAGATTAACAAGAATTTAAGATTTTAAATGATATGAGATACTTGTATGTTCATAAATGTTTAATATTATGATTATTTATGTGAATTGTGCGCCCTCCAATTTCACCGGATGTTGTCAACGTATCCCTTATTAATAGCTTATTGGCTTATTTTTGGATTCTTGTCTGTGTAATGTATTGTTTAATAGCCTATTGGTTTCTTTTAGGATTATTGTTTGTGTAATGTATTGTTTAACCTCTCTTGTGCATGTGGGACGCTAACGTCCCATCTGGCCAACATCCGGTGAAATTGCAGAGCAAGAAATTCAAAAATACTAAATTCAAATATTTAACATTCTTGAAAATATATGTGTTATACATCAAAATAAAGCTTAACTTCTTGTTAATCCAGCCTCTGTGTCAGATTTCAAAAAGGTTTTACGGCAAAATGATGATCTGAGGACAGCATACAAAACACATGAAAATAATTTTCCAACCAGGCGGGTGCGACACAAAAGTCAGAAATAGCAATAAAATGAATCACTTACCTTAGATGATCTTCATCTGGTGGCACTCACAATAGTCCCTGTTACACAATAGATGTTTGTTTTGTTCGCTAAAGTCCATCTTTATATTCAAAACCTCCGTTCGGTTGGCGCGTTTTGTTCAGAAATCCATTGGCTCCAAAACTGATCACAAAATCCAGACGAAAAGTCAAAATTGTATCACTAAAGTTCATAGAAATATGTCAAACGATGTTTCTAATCAATCTTCAAGCTGTTTTTAGCATAAATATGCAATAATATTTCAACCAGACAATAGCATTGTCATTACAAACGAAAAAGAACGAACGCCGTGCTTCACGGACGCGCGCCTCAAAGAAGGAAGGGACACCTGGCCATCCACACTTAGAAAGAGGTCTTACTCGGTCATTATTCATAACACAAGCCTGAAACAATTTCTAAAGACTGTTGACATCTAGTGGAAGCCATGGGAAGTGCAATCTCAGTCTTAAGTCAATGGATACTCTATTAGACATGCATTAGAAAACTACAAACTTCTGTATCCCACTTCCTGAATGGATTTTTTCTCAGGTTTTCGCCTGCCAAAAGAGTTCTGTTATACTCAGACATCATTTTAACAGTTTTGGAAGCATGTTTCTACATAGATTCTGGGCCTGAGTAACAGGCAGTTTACTTTGGGCACGCTTTTCATCCGGATGTCACAATACTGCCCCCTGCACAAGAGAGGTTAATAGCCTACATTGTAGCTCTCCCAAGTAAACAATCAGGTTTTCTTGCATTCATCATTAACAACGTAACTATGAAAGGCAAATTTTTCTTAAGAAAAACTTTATTGGCACCCCTGTCTTCAATACTTTGTGCAGCCTCCCCTTTCCAGATCCTTGATATCATTTATCTGATTATCAGCTGTTGTCAAACACATCAGAAAAGATGAGTGAATTGTACTAAATCAAACTGCAAAATAAGTATGTTAAGTTTGAAGCTCATCTGCATTTCCTGCGATGCAGTAAAATGATCAGTAACAAAAAATCCTACATCTGTAGGCTGTTTCCAACCAGAGAAGTGTTTTTTTTTATTGGTTCAGCTCTCCTTTTAAATGTGCAGGCTGACACAACTTACAGGTAACTGCCAAAATAAAGGAAACACCAAAATAAAGCACCTTAAAAGGGAGTTGGGCCAGAACAGCTTCAATGCACCTTGGCATAGATTCTACAAGTGTCTGGAACTCTATTGGTGTGATGTGACACCATTCTACCACGATAAATTGTGGAAAACTGTCTCGGGCGCCGCTACAGAATATCCCATAATATTAGTGTTCAACTGGGTTGAGATCTGGTCATTTGAGACGGCCATGGCATATGATTTACACCATTTTCATGCTCATAAAACCATTCGGTGACCACTCGTGCCCTGTGGATGGGGGCATTGTCATCCTATGGGGGCATAGCCATGGTAGCCAAAATAATGGACTAAATTATGGCCTGCCCAGCATTTGTTTTACATGACCCTAAGCATGTTGGGATATTAATTGCTTAATTAACTCAAGAACCACACCTGTGTGGAAGCACCTGCTTTCTATATACTGTGTATCCCTCATCTACTCAAGTGTTTCCATTATTTTGGCAGTTACCTGTAGATTGCTTGAAATATTTTTGATAGTATTTATACTTTTTGTTTTACAACCATATTTGCATAAAACTCAATACATGTCAATGACCATAGCCTTTAAATGATAAAATATCTGAGATTCTCTTGAACTGTTTATGCATTAAACTTTAACTAAACCATTGTTGAAATGTGCAGACTGACTCAACTTAGATTGCATGCATACAGCTTGTAAATAGTATTTATACTTTGAAATATAACTTAGTATAAATGAACATGTGTTTGATTGAGAAAAGCAGTAGCTTTTCAAAATGGTCCTGCTCCTTGGTCAATTAAGGTAAAATTCCAACTTTAGGACGTTTAGGCAATCCAAATTTCAAGTTTTCTAAAACCATTATAAACTATAAACAGTTGTAATTTGCATAAATTAGCATAACAATTAATGGATTCAATGCCAACTATAAGAACACAGTAGTATATATTTCACATGCTACTGCTCTTTAACCATTTCAGCTACAAACATTAAAACAATTAATATTTTTTTAAACTTGATAAATGATAACTATTTAAATGTGCATGAATTAGCATTTAACCAACATTAATCGTAACTCTTGAACCGTTCAAACAAAAATTAAAACCAAGCCAACTATCAAATGTTCAGGCTATTCTATCCTATCAACCATCAAGAATTCAAGACAAGCTAAGAAGTGCACACATTTTGTTTGGGACATGTCATTTTCTAGTTATTGTTATTCACCTTCTGCTGCCACCTGTAGCGCCAAAACCTTAAAAGCTACCAACACCAAAACGACTTTAAAATGTGCAGAATTACTCACAATTGATTGCTTGTATACAACTTTTGACACTATGTATACCTTTTGAACTATAAACACTTAACATTTGCATAAAAGCTCCATAGACTTCAATGGGAAATATTTAGATTTGATACTGTCCGTAGGTCAAATAACCTAGTGGCCTCATGGGTGGAATGCTATTCACATTTTTCAGAATTTCAGAATTAATAAACATTCTTTCATAAACCCGACGAAAATCCGGTGTTTCTATGTCAAACGGTTTGGTTAAATGTCTGTCTTCTGTGACGTATATGAAGTGTAATATTGGGATGCAACCTCAAAATGTAATACATTTCAACTCTATATCTGACATGGTGTATTCTTTTTTTAAGCCCATGATCATGTGTATAATTTTGTTTCAAAGTAGATTTGTTTAAGACTAGCAAGAAACACTGTGTGACCCCGATTTAACCCACTGCAGTAAAAGGTTCAACCATTTAATTCTTAGGGATCCCATTAACGGGACAGTTGTAAATCATGCAGCTCCTTGTGTCATGATCGCAGATTTTAGAGAGCAAGAAAATGTCGGTACATATAAGTGTCTAATATCGGCTGAAAGCTTAAATTCTTGTAATATAACTGGACTGTCCAATTTACAGTAGCTATTACTGCAGAAAAAATAGCATGCTATTGTTGGAGGAGAGCTCCTAACAACAAAAAACTTTTTTTCACCGCAATAGGTTTGATAAATTCACCTCTGAAGGTGAAATGTGTACTTATATTCTGAAATCTTGCTCTGATTTATCATCCAAAGGGTCCCAGAGATAACATGAAGTGTCGTTTTGTTAGATAATATCCCTTTTCATTTCCTAAAAAGGTCCATATAGCATGCATGATCGATTTTGTATTTCCACTCGTTTAATTTGCAAAGAAAGGAATCTGTGAAAATCTAACCCTAAATGTTGTTTCAACCAGTCAAATCACATTCGTATGTATTCCTCAGAGATCGTAGAACGTAACCAGACTTCACTATATCATTAGGGGTGTAGTATATCCTATAGGACACCAAATTTGCTCAGAGAGCAACGCCTTCATGGCACGCCAATGATGCGGCTGGTCTTCAGTTGATGGACTGCAACTTTGTCAAATAAGCATAAATCGGGGTCAAACAAAGCTAGCTAGATAGCCAATGAACTGGGCTTTACAGTAGTGCCAAAAATATGGAGAGTTATGAATACTGGGTGTTTTGCAAATGTTGAACTTATAATATGGCTACTAATACTGGAAAAGCTAAATCAAGGTCCAAGTATACAGATTTGACAATATTATTGCAGAAAAATGTAATGTGAATGTGAATGTCTCCTTCATGATTTGCCCAAATGTATCTGGGTGACTTCACACTAAAAGTAATGTGGTTTGCTTGTACTTCAAGGTATCCGTCTGAAACTTTGCACACACACTTCTGCCATCTTGTGGATACTATTGGAATTACAACCAGAGTGATGGCTAGATTTGGGGCCTTTCTCTTGCATTTCAAAGATGGTGGTAGAAAAAAAAGTTGTTTTTTTCTTTGCATTTTCTTCTATTGAATTCTATCCAGATCTATTGTGTTATATTCTGACCCTGATTTAGCCCACTGCAGTAAAAGGTTAAACCATTTAATAAGCTACAAACATAAAACCAACGTTGAATTGTGTAGACTGACTCAACTTACACTTCTTGTCAAAAGCTTTTGATATGAATACCTGTTGAACTATAACCATTTCACATTTACATAAATTATTTGGCTCTGACACAGTTCTTGAAACATTCATGCTACAAAAAACACATCAACATTGAAATGTGCAGAGTGACACACATTTTCTTCAGGACATTTCCATTTCTAGTTATCACATTGTTATTTAATTGTTAGCCCACTATTACCCCTGTAATACCGTGCAGCAAAAGGTATTGGAGCATCAGCTCAGACCAACAGGCTCTGAGACAGCTTCTACCCCCAAGCCATACAACTGATAAATAACCACACGACTGCTATATAGTTAATTAAATGGTTACCAATACCCAGACTATCTGCATTGACACTATCTTGCACTGACTCAATGCACACTCAGAATACTATATACACACACTATATATACACTTAAACACTACATTGACACTCTCACACAAAACCCATACACATTCACATACACAAACATACTGAAATTACACATTTTAAATACTTTATTTGGATCCACAAATCAAATTAAGGAGGATCCAAACATCTCAAAAGTCCCTGTATACATCACCTTGTTCTCCAAAGAGCTAGGTTTCCCATAACAGCTGAAAGAGAGGAGTACCTAGCTTTGCTTTGGTCATTGGCAGGCCAGCAATCTGGAGGCCGTGTACTACAAGCTAATGTACAGTGCATTCGGAAAGTACTCAGACCCCTTGACTTTTTCCACATTTTGTTACATTACAGCCTTATTCAGAAATTGATTCAATTGTTGTTTTTCCTCATCAATCTACACACAATATTCCATAATGACAACGCAAAAACTGAAATATGACATTTATAAAAGTATACAGACCCTTTGCTATGAGATGCGAAATTGAGCTCAGGTGCATCCTGTTTCCATTGAGATTGAGATGTATATGTATCTACATCTTGATTGGAGTCCACCTGTGGTAAATTCAATTGATTGGACATGATTTGGAAAGGCACACACCTGTCTACATAAGGTCCCACAGTTGACAGTGCATGTCAGAGCAAAAACCAAGCCATGAGGTTGAAGGAATTGTCCGTAGAGCTCCGAGACAGGATTATGTCGAGACACAGCTCTGGGGAAGAGTACCAAAACACTTTTGCAACATTGAAGGTGTCCAAGATCACAGTGGCCTCCATCATTCTTAAATAGAAGAAATTTGGAATCACCAAGACTCTTCCGAGAGCTTGCCACCCGGCTAAACTGAACAATTGGGGGAGAAGGGCCTTGGTCAGGGAGGTGACCAAGAACCCGATGGTCACTCTGACAGAGCTCTAGAGTTCCTCTGTGGTGATGGGAGAACCTCCCAGAAGGACAACCATCTTTGCAGCACTCCACCAATCAAGCCAGACAGAGTTTGCCGAAAGGCACCGAAAGACTCTCAGACCATGAGAAACAAGATTTTCTGGTCTGATGAAAACAACATTGAACTCTTTGGCCTGAATGCCAAGCGTCACATCTGGAGGAAACCTGGCACCATCCCTACGGTGAAGCATGGCGGTGGCAGCATCATGCTGTCGGGATATTTTTCAGTGGTAAGGACTGGCAGACTAGTCAGGATCGACGCAAAGATGAACGGAGCAAAGTACAGAGAGATCCTTGATGAAAACCTGCTCCAGAGCGCTCAGGACCTCAGACTGGAGGCGAAGGTTCACCTTCCAACAGGACAATGACCATAAGCACACAGCCAAGACAGGCAGGAGTGGCTTCGGAACAGTCTCTGAATGTCCTTGAGTGGCCCAGCCAGAGCCCGGATTTGAACCCGATCAAACATCTCTGGAGAGACCTGAAAATTGCTGTTCAGTGACACTCCCCATCCAACCTGACAGAGCTTGAGAGGATATGCAGAGAAGAATGGGCAAAACTCCCCAAATACAGGTGTGCCAAGGTTGTAGCGTCATACCAAAGAAGACTGTAATCGCTGCCAAAGGTGCTTCGACTAACTACTGAGGAAAGGGTCTGAAAACTCATGTAAATGTGATTTTTCGGTTTCTTTCATATAAATTAGGATTTTTAAAAAACTGTTTTTGTTTTGTCATTATGGGGTATTGTGTGTAGATGGAAATGTAACACAATGTGAAAAAATGAATACTTTCCGAAGCACTGTGTATATATATATTAATATAGATTATAATGGTGTCATTGACCGTTGCACTTGAATCATTCCCATAATAATTGATATACTGTATACATATATGCATACAGTACCAGTCAAAAGTTTGGACACACCTACTCATTCAAGGGTTTTACTTAATTTTTTTATTTTCTACATTGTAGAATAATGGTGAAGACATCAAGGAAATAACACATCTGGAATCATGTAGTAACCAAACAAGTGTTAGATTCTTCAAAGTAGCCACTCTTTGGCTTAATGATAGCTTGGCACACTCTTGGCATTCTCTCAACCAGCTTCATGAGGTAGTCACCTGGAATGCATTTCAATTAACAGGTGTGCCTTGTTAAAAGTTCATTTGTGGAATTGATTTCCTTCTTACTGTGTTTCAATCAGTTGTGTTGTGACAAGGTATGGTTGGTATATAGAAGGTAGCTCTATTTGGTAAAAGACCAAGTCCATATGATGGCAAGAACAGCACAAAAAAGCAAAGCGAAATGACAGTCCATTATTACATGAAGGTCAGTCAATCAGGAAAATGTCAAGAACTTTTAATGTTTCTTCAAGTGCAGTAGCAAAAACCATCTCTCATGAGGACCGCCACAGGAAAGGAATACCCAGAGTTACATCTGCTGCAGAGGATAAGTTAATTAGAGTTACCAGCCTCAGATACTGCAGCCCAAATAAATGCTTGACATACATCTCAACATCAACTGTTCAGAGGAGACTACGTGAATCAGGCCTTCATGGTCGAATTGCTGCAAAGAATCGATTACTAAAGGACACCAATAAGAAGAAGAGATTTGCTTGGCCCAATAAACACGAGCAATGGACATTAGACCAGTGGAAATCTGTCCTTTGGTCTGATGAGTTCCAATTTGAGATTTTTGGTTCCAACCGCCTTGTCTTTGTGGGACAGAGTAGGTGAACGGATGATCTCCGCATGTGTGTTTCCCACCGTGAAGCATGGAGGAGAAGTGGTGATGGTGTGGGTGTGCTTTGCTGGTGTCACTGTCTGTGATTTATTTAGAATTCAAGGCACACTTAACCAGTATGGCTACCACAGAATTCTGCAGCAATACGTCATCCCATCTGCTTGGCACTTAGTCCCACTATCACTTGTTTTTCAACAGGATAATGATCCAACACACTTCCAGAAAAACCCTGGAATGATTTGGTGTGTCCAAACTTTTGACTGGTACTGTTGTCACGAACCGGCTCAAAGCCCGTAACAAAAGGGAGACAATCGTGGAGATAAGGAGTAACAAAATATGTATTTATTCAATAAGTAACTAAGTATAATATACAATGGTGTGTGTAATCAGTAGTGTAAGTGAGTGTTTTGCATACATGAATGTGATAATGCAGGGTGTTGAAAGGTGCCAAAGTAAACAACCAAAAGGCCACCAAAAAACACAACAAAATCTATAAAGGTGTCTGCATGGAGAGAGTCTCCTCCATGAATGTGGAAGAGGTCTATTTATCCTGGGAGACACCGGGCCCAGGTGTTTCCCATGTAGCTGACGACCCTCCCAACTCCGCCCACCGGCATCCTAATAAGGAAACAAGGACAAAGAGAGAATACGGCAGACAGAGTGGGAGGGTCGTTACACTGTATACAGCTGAAGCTGGTCGAAGCTGGTTGAGAGAATGCCAAGATTGTGCAAAGCTGTCATCAAGGCAAAGGGTGGCTACTTTGAAGAATTTCAAATATAAAATATGTTTTGATTTGTTTAACACTTTTTTGGTTACTACATGATTCCATATGGATTATTTCATAGTTTTGATGTCTTCAGTATTATTCTACAATGTAGAAAATAGTAAAAAGAAAGAAAAACCCTGGAATGAGTAGGTGTGTTCAAACTTTTGACAGGTACTGTATTTCTTGATATTAACTGTCGCACTGACAATATTGTGTTTCCACTAGTTATCCCTGCTCCAGACCAGCTGACAGTTGACTCAGTGGACACCACATCAGCTATAGTTAGCTGGAGCCAGCCGCCAGGATTGGACCAAACCCAACATCATTACCAGATCTCCTACCACTGTCCAGGGACAGAACCACACATCACCACCACATCTTCACCCAGCATCACTCTCTCTGACCTGCAATGTGATACTCAATACTCTGTCACTGTCTGTGCTGTACTGGAGAATGGAAAGCAAAGTCAACTAGTGTCAACAACCCTCACCACAGGTAAGAAAGTACTCTGCTTATTAAGTATTTTGTCTGGTGGCAAAGTTTATATTTCTTTCTTTTTTATTTCACCTTTATTTAACCAGGTAGGCTAGTTGAGAACAAGTTCTCATTATATAACTTTGACTAGTTATCAAATGACTAATGTAAATTAACTAATCATAATGGATGTGTCAGCATGGAGGTGAAGTTTTTTTCCTGAAGATAAATATGTGATGGTGAATTCCTCAGATCTCATAATGCAGTATGGTGTTGAAATCAATAAACATTTTAATAATATCTGAGTTCATGCTTGCTTCCATTCCTGAGGGACATTATGTCAAGGAGTTGATCTGCCTCTTCTTGCTTTAACTTCAGTATTCATCCCGACTTCAGTATCAGTATTACAGTGTAAAACACTTGTTATTGTGGAGAGGATTTATTATCACAACATTTGTAAATTGGGAGGTGCTGGAACACCTCTAATTTATATTGTTTTAATTAAAACAGAATATCTCACCACAGTGTTTCCATCACCTCTTCTCTTTCTATCTCCTTCATTCCTCAAGCTACAGAATATCTCACCACAGTGTTTCCATCACCTCTTCTCTATCTCCCTCATTCCTTTAGCTACAGAATATCTCACCACAGTGTTTCCATCACCTCTTCTCTATGTCCCTCATTCCTTTAGCTACAGAATATCTCACCACAGTGTTTCCATCACCTCTTCTCTATCTCCCTCATTCCTTTAGCTACAGAATATCTCACCACAGTGTTTCCATCACCTCTTCTCTATGTCCCTCATTCCTTTAGCTACAGAATATCTCACCACAGTGTTTCCATCACCTCTTCTCTATCTCCCTCATTCCTTTAGCTACAGAATATCTCACCACAGTGTTTCCATCACCTCTTCTCTATGTCCCTCATTCCTTTAGCTACAGAATATCTCACCACAGTGTTTCCATCCTCTCTTCTCTTTCTCTTTCCTTCATTCCTTTCTTGAGTGTGCAGAGAGAGGAGCTGTCAACAGTTTAATGAAATATTCAGTGCCTTCGGAAAGTATTCAGACCCCTTGACTTTTTCCAAATTTTGTTACATTACAGCCTTATTCTTAAATTGATTAAATGTAACTTTTTCTCAGCAATCTGCACACAAACCCCCATAATGATAAAGCGAAAACAGTATTTTTTTAAATTTAGCAAATGTTTTAAAAATACAAAACAGAAATACCTTATTTACATAAGTAAAGGGGTACCAAAACATTTCTGCAGCAATGAAGGTCCCCAAGATGATAGTGGCCTACATCATTCTTAAATGGAAGAAGTTTGGAACCACGAAGACTCTTCCGAGAGCTGGCCGCTCAGCCAAACTGAGCAATCAGGGAAGAAGGGCTTTGGTCAGGGTGGTAACCAAGAATCCAATGGTCACTCTGGCAAACCTCCAGAGTTACACTGTGGAAATGGGAGAACCTTCCACGACTATCTTTGCAGTGCTCCACCAGTCAGGCCGTTATGGTAGAGTTGCCAGACTGAAGCCAGTTGTCAGTAAAAAGCACATGACAGCCCACTTGGAGTTTGCCAAAAAGCACCTAAAGACTCAGACCATGAGAAACAAGATTTTCTGGTCTGATGAAAGCCAAGATTAAACTCTTTGGCCTGAATACCAAGCATCACGTCTGGAGGGAACACGGCATCATCCCTCAGGACCTCAGACTCGGGAGACGGTTCAGCTTCCAAAAGGACACCGACCCTAAGCACACAGCCAACACAACTCAGGAGAGGTTTCAGGACAAGTCTCTGAATGTTCTTGAATGGCCCAGCCTGAGCCCTTAAACCTGATCGAACAACTCTTGAGAGACCTGAAAATAGCTGTGCAGCAACGCTCCCCATCCAATCTGACAGAGCTTGAGAGGATCTGCAGAGAAGAATGTGAGAAACTCCATAGATACAGGTGGGCCAAGCTTGTAACGTCATACCCAAGAAGACTTGAGGCCGTAACCGCTGCCAAAAGTAAAGGGTCTGAATAAAAAAATAATGAATTACCAACATTTCTAAAAACCTGTTTTTGCTTTGTCATTATGGGCTGTTGAGTGTAGATTGAGCAGGGGAAAAAACAATTGAATCCATTAGGAATAAAGCTGTAACGTAACAAAATTTCAAGGGGTCTGAATACTTTAAGACACTTTATTTAGTTGTGAAAACACATTAATATTAATGTTCCCAAACAGATTCCACTTGGCTTTGGATATTGTGGCTTATATGGACTACTGTCTGTTCCTTCCTGCCCTTTATAGGCCAGCAGTCAGGTAGGCTACTGCCAACAACATGTCATCAATTCAACCGCAAATAATGCATTCAACCCTATTTGGCCTACAATTCTACGAGGGAAAAAAATACAAGGAATGGGAATATTAAATAACTTTAAACTGCAGCACTAACAATACTATATTTTCCCTTAGTACCTCCTGCTCCAGACCAGCTGACTGTTGACTCAGTGGACACCACATCAGCTGCTGTTAGCTGGATCCAGCCACCAGGATTGGACCAAACCCAACATCATTACCAGATCTCCTACCACTGTCCAGGGACAGAACCACACATCACTACCACATATTCACACAGCATCACTCTCTCTGAGCTGCAAGGTGGTACTCAGTACTCTGTCACTGTCTGCACTGTGCTGGAGAATGGAAAGCAAAGTCAACTGGTGTCAACAACCCTCATCACAAGTAAGTTCTCTACTTTAAAATTATGTATAGTGTCAAAGTAAAAAAAATAAAACAAAGGTAAATGAACTAATGAGTAACAATTTATTTTGAGTACATATCCATAATGCATTCTCTAATATTACTATGGGTCCCACATATGCATACAGTGTAAAGTCCAATCTATTTTTCTATTCATAAGGTGTTTATAGCCAGTGGTAATTAACTGTGCAGTTTGCCACTCTGATCTATAACAACAACATTAAAGGTCTATGTATGAATTCTATTTAGTCAATGTCATTTCTATTTTCCCATTCATAAAGCCTTTATAAACATGCTTAACTGATGGACACAACACAGAATGTTAAATTGAAACATTAACATTTTATAAACATTTACCAGATGTAGTACAGAAAACAATTGCTGAGGACTTCACCTAAGAATTTCTTCTATTGACATTTTTCAGTTGGACTTTTCTTGAATAGATTTAACAAATATTCATATTCAAACCATTCAAATTAATTTCCCCATTTAAGACTCTAAGAATGTATTATATGGTAATTTCCCATGAAGAAAAAAAACCTAAAGTCTAAGGGCCTGGGCTGGGCTTCTACTAAGCTAACATATGGAATTGTTTTAAGATGGTCATACCAAGGGTCATTTAGCTCCTTGATTTAGAATTGTAGGACCCCTGTAGGCATATATAGAAATAACATCGGACCAACACTTTACATGTTGCGTTTATGTTTTTGTTCAGTGTAGTAACAGCATCAACTACATTTTCTGCCAACTTTTAAAAACAGATATTTTTACCACTTTCCCAACAACTTATACTAAACCAAAAATATAAATGCAACATGTGCAGTGTTGGTCTCATTTTTAATGAGCTGAAATAAAAGATCCCAGAAATGTCCACAACATATGGTCCCGACACGAATCTAGGATTGCTACCCAAACCGGTTGGTCATTCGTTCTATCGGTTCGGTAGCCAGAGTACAACCCAGTTATTCAGTCTTTTTGTTCTGTATCTATGGACGCGACCCAGTCTTTCGTTCTAAATGTTGCATTGCCATACTGGTTGGCAATGTTCTTATCCCTTGCTTGCTAGCTAGCCAACTACGGCTAATTTAGTAACATCAAACCGTGCAGCCACAATATCAACAGTAGTGCATTTGCATAAATTTAAGCTGTTTTCTAGTGACCTTTATTTAGATAGATTCATAACAATGAGCTAATGAGGAGCGATTTTAACTGGCATAGAAAATGTGATCTCTCGTCAGGTCACTGTTGTTTAGAGGATCTAGCCAACAACACAGCTAACACAATCACTTCAAACTGAAGCTGGAAAGACTAAACTAGATGCACTTCATTTCATTTTACCTTTTTTCAACTGACATTTCTTTGTATATATCCATAAAAATGATGCCAGTTGATTCATTATTTTGACTGGCTGAGAACTGCTGCTTGCTTGTCTGTCTCATCCCGACTACAGACTTGTCATTACTATAACAAATCAGAATACATAATTAGAACTACCCGTTGTGTAATACCCATTCATCCATTGACAACATTAATTGAGTGAGGAAAGAGATGCATAAGCGCCAGGGTACCAACGCCCTATGACACATTTGTTTTGGCCTCTTAAATTACTAACAGCTGTAAAAAATAAAATAGAAATATATTTTTAAAAACGACAACTGGTAAACAGCCTCTTAATATGTTTCTGTTATTTTAAAATTCTGACAACTGAGCAATGTAAAATATTAATATTTAGGAAAAGGCAGGGAAGGAGCAGGATGTTGCTATTTAAAAAATATTTTTTTACATACAAATTCCAACGTCAGAGTCCGTTGGCCTATGGCGTAAAATGAACAGCGTTTCAAATAATAATAATATAAAATATGAGAAAGATTTAAAGTAGGACATTTGCTTTCACAAGTCACATTAACTATTTTAGTGAGTAAAACTTTCTAACACAGGGTTAGATAGCATTCCCCTCTTATTCACTCATAAATAGCTGCAGCTAGGACCTACAGTAGCTGGAACAATGTAAACACGTTTTCTAACTAGGACAATAAACGTTACAAAATCGTTGTAAAATCGTTGTAAAATTCAGTTAACTATCTCACTATTTTAAGATTTACATTGTACTTTAGCACATTCGAAACCTTTAAACACAGTAAAAAATAAGAGACAGGAACATGAGATTCTTTCCATTTTGGCTGCATGGGAGGATAGGGCGAGAGGTCAGTAAAATGTCACTTCCAGTTGACCTCTCGCTTCTACAAAAATCATCAGAAAACAAATTTAACATTTAGTTAACCTTTTTGTTCACTATTTCATGACTGGCGTCGTACATTTGCACATTTAAAATAAGAAAAATTGTTAAGAAGGAAGTGATGTCATTAACCTGTCACCTCTCCTCTGCAGTCAATATGAATGCAGCTGGTTCCTGCCTCATAATTTTTCCTGTTTTCAAAGGTTTGTAATGTGCAAAAATACAATGTAATAGTGAAATTACATTTTTAACTAAACGTTTAATGAGTTTGATGATGATTTTGTTACGTTTATTGACCGATTTGAAAAACATGTTGACATTGTGCCAGGGGCTTACCTATGTTGGTGATCACATACTGGAGAGGGAGTGCAAAACAACGACGCTGGACAGAGTGGAATCAGGTGTAGCAAAAAGGCAGTTTATTTAAAGTCAGAGATCTCTTGTCCTGCAGTTGAGCGTGCACGGACCTAAAAATATGGCTCTGTCAGGAGTCAGCTAATTAGGATGCTTAGCCAGAGTTTACAGCAGAATGTATACACAGAATAATGTAGGTGGAGTCACGTCGTGTTGGTCTTCTGACTGGTCCTGAAGAGTTGGAGGTGGGCCTGCTCTAGCCAGAGCAGGAGCCCCATTGGTGCACAGCAGAGTCCTCTGCTCTTGGCACCCGACCAGTAGAGGGGGGTGGAGTGTGAGTGTGCGTGCTCATGAAATGTTTGTGTGTCAAGGAAGCGTGAGATAAGGGGAACTGGCAGTGTCTGCTTTAGGCTCAGGTGTTTCCTGTTTTTTCAGGAGTGCATGCAAGGATCAATGTCAGTGAAATAGTTTGGCACTCTAAGCTCGTTAGTGTTGCAGGATGTTCTTTGTAGTCTACAGGGGAGTATATTTGAGTGGTGGCAGCCATGTGTCCTTCGGATAATCATCTTATTGCACGTAGGCTCTAAACTTGACTGAGGACACTGGGCCCAGAGTTATCCGAGGACATCCGGTTTAACCAGAGCGTTGGCCTGCTAGTAATGCTTGATATTTGATTATTTATATAACAAATCCCCCTCTTCACGTCTATTAGACGTGAATACTATTATAAAAACGAGAAATAGCGAACGATAAAAACGAAAAGTAGCGAACGAGTCCATCCCCCCTATCTATTAGAAAGCAAAATAAGGTAATGGTACATAAAAAGAGGATAAAAAGGTACTCTAGTATTTACTGGCAGGAGGAATACTGTGGCGGGAGGGCATACTCCTCAAAAGAGGTAAAAACATCCTCTGGGTTATCTGTTGCAAATAACGGGTACATATGGACCTGGTCCTTGGGCATAGGGGTAATAGCAGTGGTAATTACTCTAATTACTCTAACTAAATGCATGCTCTTCAACCGATCGCTACCTGCACCTACCCGCCTGTCCAACATCACTACTCTGGACGGCTCTGACTTAGAATACGTGGACAACTACAAATACTTAGGTGTCTGGTTAGACTGTAAACTCTCCTTCCAGACCCATATCAAACATCTCCAATCCAAAGTTAAATCTAGAATTGGCTTCCTATTTCGCAACAAAGCATCCTTCACTCATGCTGCCAAACATACCCTTGTAAAACTGACCATCCTACCAATCCTCGACTTTGGCGATGTCATTTACAAAATAGCCTCCAATACCCTACTCAACAAGTTGGATGCAGTCTATCACAGTGCAATCCGTTTTGTCACCAAAGCCCCATATACTACCCACCATTGCGACCTGTACGCTCTCGTTGGCTGGCCCTCGCTTCATACTCGTCGCCAAACCCACTGGCTCCATGTCATCTACAAGACCCTGCTAGGCAAAGCCCCCCTTATCTCAGCTCGCTGGTCACCATAGCATCTCCCACCTGTAGCACACGCTCCAGCAGGTATATCTCTCTAGTCACCCCCAAAACCAATTCTTTCTTTGGCCGCCTCTCCTTCCAGTTCTCTGCTGCCAATGACTGGAACGAACTACAAAAATCTCTGAAACTGGAAACACTTATCTCCCTCACTAGCTTTAAGCACCAACTGTCAGAGCAGCTCACAGATTACTGCACCTGTACATAGCCCACCTATAATTTAGCCCAAACAACTACCTCTTTCCCAACTGTATTTAATTTTAATTAATTTATTTATTTTGCTCCTTTGCACCCCATTATTTTTATTTCTACTTTGCACATTCTTCCATTGCAAAACTACCATTCCAGTGTTTTACTTGCTATATTGTATTTACTTTGCCACCATGGCCTTTTTTGCCTTTACCTCCCTTCTCACCTCATTTGCTCACATTGTATATAGACTTGTTTATACTGTATTATTGACTGTATGTTTGTTTTACTCCATGTGTAACTCTGTGTCGTTGTATGTGTCAAACTGCTTTGCTTTATCTTGGCCAGGTCGCAATTGTAAATGAGAACTTGTTCTCAACTTGCCTACCTGGTTAAATAAAGGTAAAATAAATAAATAAATAAAATAGTGGCCAAAGTGCGGGCGCAGGGAATGCAACAACATCCGCACAGGGTTAGGATAGCTACAAAAACAGCAATGGACACTAGGATAGAGGAGATCAGTGTTTTATATTTACCAAAAGCATCCATCCAGGAGTCCCACATAGAGGTATCGACCCCAGAGTGGTATTTCATTTTACCATTAAGTGTTCGAAGTCCCTCTAGGGCAATGGTTAAACTACCATCCGTGGCTGTGTTATTGGGAATAAAAGTACAACATTGCTCACCGAACATGGCACATACACCACCACGTTCAGCCAACAGCATATCGACTGCGATTCTGTTTTGGAAGGCCATGAGGGATGTGGCAGCCAATTGGCCATGAACAGCCTCAAAACCTTGTTGAGTCCAGTTGCCTAGTTTCTGGACATTAAAATGAATGTAGTTTATTCTATCAACATTTTTGTTAACTGTACACCACCAGCAGATTGAAGATTCAAAACCCGCAGCAACTTGGTCAACTAATTTATACTCATCTGGTACCCCCCTGGGTACTCCAATGGCGTCAATATATGTTGGATCCCCAGCTGTTGGGGTAACCGCACGCTTGGTCCTGCTAGGCCAATAGATAGGGCCCTGGTCATTTATGCGAGTTAGCAGGTCTTGGACGCCTATGGGGTAGACAGAGATAGGCAACAGGAGGTTTATGAGGGCACAGGTACCAGTGGCGTCGCGGGGAAGTCTGTCAAACAGACGAGTTCCCCCACACCACCACCACACATCAGCTCTGGATACTGGTTTATAAGTAGCCGTAAACATGTGAGTGTATGAGCAGAAATCAGTAGGAATATCACAAACAAATGCCAAGATATTCCTAGCCTTGCCCAGGGAGAGAGAGATATCCCTCTAACTGGGCGAGGTTCCTTTTTCAGGGGAGATGGAGTTTGATACTCCATCACCTGAGTCAGGAGTGTCTTCATTTGGTATCGAAATTAGGCTGTTCAAATCAGCTCTGACTTCAGTCAATGTTCTGGAAGCAGTTGGGGCTGGGGTGCAATGTGTAAGGTGGTGCCAAGGTGCGCCTGATTTACCTTTGACCTGGACTGAGTGTGAAGTAACCTCCTTCACTTCGTACAGTCCAGTCCACCTGGGTTCCAGCCACTTTCTTTTGTGGACTTCAACCCTCACCCAGTCACCAACTTTTACCTTCAGTAGTGGCGTGTCCCCCGGCAGCTCCCCCTCTTGGACCTTCCGAACCTGAGAAGAGAGTGCTGCAGAGAGTTCCGTCAATTTTTTACATAGTCCGACATTTCAATTTGTTGTACATCAAGAGCGGGCATATGACCTCCCTCCCTTGTTGGACCAGGCATGACTCTACCAGTCATTATCTCATGAGGAGAGAGATAGGTGCCTGCTCCTGGTGAGGCTCTCATGGCCATCAGCGCCAGAGGCAGGGCTTCAACCCATGTCAACTTCGTACCTGCACATGCTTTAGCTATCTTAGCTTTCAGCTTTTGGATTGCACGTTCCACCAGACCTTGGGACCGGGAATGGTACACAGAACCAAATCTGTGTGTTATGCCAAATCTTTCTTCCACCTGTCTTAGGTGTTTGTTACTGAAATGTGAGCCAGTCAGATTTGATTTGTCTTGGGATGCCATACCTGGGTATTAGTTCGGTTTGTAGCCACTTAATGACTGACCTAGCATCCTCCCTTGCTGTTGGTATTGCTTCTACCCACCTGGAGAACCTATCTACCATAACCAGGAGATAGCGTTTTCCTTTGGATACATTTTCGGGGCCCATGTCGGTGTAGTCTATGCTAATATCCTGAAAGCATGCATTAGGTACTGGGTATAAGCCCATTGGTGTTTGATATGGTTTCTTTGGGTTGTGGCTGCCACAAACGTTGCATTCATCATAAAATAAGTCAGTCATTTCTTTCATGTGAGGGTGCCACCAGATGTGCGAGACCTTTTGAAGGGTCTTCAGTTTGCCTTCGTGTGTGGGGCCATGTGCTTCTCGTAAGAGTTCTGGGCAGAGTTTTGCTGGGGCAACCAGTCTTCCGTCGTGACATCTCCAGAGTTCATCTGGGCCTTTGGTCGCCCCTTTCTGTGCCCAGACTGAGTGTTCATAGGGTCCTGCTGAGTTTTGTAGCTCCACTATATCTTTCTGGGTGAGCTCTGTTTGCGATATCTGTGGTTGCAGTACCATCTGTTTAGGTAGGTAACCTCCAGCTTTTTTGGCTGCTTTGGCTGCTGCTTCATTTCCAGCACTGATTCTGGTTTTCAGTTGCTGGTGTCCTTTACACTTCATGATGGCTACCTGTGCCGGTAATGGTACTGATGCTATTAGTCTCTCCATCTGTGTCTTGTGTTTGATTGGAAGATTTCCTGTTGTGGTAAAGTTTCTTCTTACCCACTGTGGTCCATCAGTGTGGACTGCTCCATGGGCATAGGCTGAGTCTGTATAGATATTCACAGTCTTTCCTTTTGCTCTGATGAGGGCCTGTGTCAATCTGATGACTTCAGCTAATTGAGCAGGTACTGGTTGAGGGATGATGGCTGATTCAAGGGTGACATGTGAGCCGTCTGGGAGTTGCTGTACCACCGCATAGGCTGCTATGTTTCCTTCTTCTCCTTTGTAGCAGCAGCCATCGGTGTATAGCCATTGGTCGGGATTGGTCAGTGGTTCATTCTTCAGGTCTGGTCTCAGTTTTAGTTCTTGTGCCGCTCTTTCAGCACAAGAGTGGGGCAGTCCTTCTTCTGCGTTGAGTTCATCTGCCATATTTTTGTCGGTGTTAACAAACGTGATATGTGACTGTGTGCATTTGTTCTGGATCTTGGTTTTTCTTTCAGCACTGAACGTGAATTCTTTACTCATCAGATACGCAGCGACGCCATGATGGGTTTGGATCTCCAATGGATGACACATCACGAGGTGAGCTGTTTTTTCAATAGCTTTTGCTACTGCAGCAACGTATCTGGAGCATGTTGTCTGTCCTACCTCAATGTGGTCAAGTTTTGAGGAGTGGTACATCAATACCTTTCTCTCCCCCTCTTGTTTCTGGAAAAGGACGGATGAGGTGAATCCTTCATTTTCAGAAACATCCAAATGGAACTTGTTGTTGTAGTCAGGTGCAATCAGCGCTGCTGCCACTGATAGATCTGTTTTTAGGAGTGCAAAAGCTGTTGATGCGTCAGGCGTCCAGGTCAGGGGTGCATGGAGGTTCCTTGGTCCTGCTACACGCACTATTTCCCTCAGGGGTTCTGTTCTGGCTGTAAAGTCGGGGATGTGTGAGCGGCTGTAGCCTGTTAGTCCAAGGAATGACAACATTCCTGACACAGTAATGGGGCGTGTGTGGTGGAGAATAGAGTCTCTGTGGGATTTGGAGAGTCCTGCTCCGTCTCGTGAGATTTCTCTTCCCAGGAAGATGACTGTACTTTTACAGGTCTGTACTTTGCTCAGTTTGACCTTGTAGCCCTTGGTGGCTAGGAAGTCTAGCAGTGTTTTTGTCATTTGTAGGCAGAGGTCAGATGTAAGAGCGCCTAGCCGTAGATCGTCAATGTATATGGAATCAGATGACAGCATTTGGGGGAACTTGATAGCAGAATAGGTGCATCCTGTGTCTACCACAGGAACTGATGGGGGACACCCTCAACTTCGCACATCATTGTTGGTTCAGTGTGCTGTTGAAAGTGTTGTCTCCCTTCTCCTGCCGTGGGTGGTGGGCGTCTTCATGGCCAGGGCATGGCGTTCCCTGCCATGTCTTGGAACTGTGGTTGGTTGTAATCTTGCTGTTGCATGTGGCTAGATCCTGGGTGGTTGTATGCTGGCTGTTGCTGTTGCAGGATATACTGTTGTGGGGGAGGGTATTGGGGTGGTGAGGGGGGGGGGCTCACACACAATCTGCCCTCCTGTTATTCCGAAGCTCATAGCCCCATTCAGCTGGCCCGCCTGTACACTTAGGACTGGGGCCTGTGTTGCGGGCTGGGCCCTGGTGAGGAAAGGGTTACCATTTAACGGGTTGTGAGATGGGCCTCGTTGATTATGCCCCATTGAGTATGGCGGAGGTTGGGCCACCTCTATTGGTATTTCTGGGTATAGTGAGGGAGGAGCAGACGCCGTGCTGGTGTTGGCAACTTGGGGAACTGTGGGAAAACTCTCGAGTGGAGTTTTGGTCTCTGTTAACGTTGCAGAGGCTACACACATCATGTCCAGTTTTTTTTTTTTTGGTAGCACCCTCCTACTCTCTTGTATCGCTCATGTCCCTATTTTCAACTCCGCTTCGGCTCGCTCTCTCTCTTTGGTGCCTTCCTTTTTGAACAAATGAGTCTTGTTCACCTCTGTCTCACTTGCTGTCGCTCCCTCTACGGCTTTTTCTAGCCCTTTCTGCATAGATTGGAGTTCCTCGTCTACTGGAGGTCCCCCTCTAAGGTAACCTGCCTGTGTCCATTTTAGTTTTACCCCTTCCCACACTTTCTTTATTTTTTTATACTGGTCCTTCCCTCCCGCTCTATCAGTCATGCGCTGTTCTAAGTATTCATTGAACTTGAGTTTGGGTGTAGTTGAGCCAGACATGTTATCACAAAATAATTACGTGAACTGCTAAGGTAATTATTAACGCGGTTAGGCAAGATATAACTAAGGCAGTGATTATCTGAAAAAGGTCTTATTTGGCTCCTATTTCCTGTTCTAGCTCATCTGGTAATGTCTGTAATGTGTCCTCTAGGTTTCAGTCAGTCCTGTACTATGTCCTGTGTAATATGTGTTTATTTCTATCTTTGTATACTTAGCCCGTCCTTGATCGAGACCAGGGATGTATTCGCGGTGCTGGCACAGACTTATCTCTTGCACCCCACCCTCGCACACAAAGATTTTGTCAGTATGTGGTGACAGTTACGTGTGTGTTTCTCCGGTATTTTATTTGAATTTGTTCAGCGATTTATTTAGGTATTTTCTAGAAATTATTCGGGGATTTCCTTTTGGAACAATATATTAGTGAATTCAGGCGGTTCTATAACAATTGTCGGAATAATTTTATCACTTTGGGAACCGGTATTTTTATTCGGATATGTTCAGTGATTTATTTAAGTACTTTCTAAAAATTATTCAGCAATCACCTTTTGGAACAATATATTAGTAAATTCAAGCGGTTCTATAACAATTGTCAGAATAATTTTAGTACTTTAGGAAATACCAATAGAAATGGGAAACTAAAAATCAGTGTTTAGCTCGGCGGCTGTCAATCAAAAGTCAGTGCTCAGCTCGGCGGCTCTTCAGCGGGTGTACAAGATGCTCTGAAAGCGGCACGATGACTAGACTACTAGGTGGCTAGACTAGCAGTACGAGTACATATAACCCAGTTACGTAACTTAGCATGGCGGTTACTCCGCAACAAACGTTTCTCTCAATTGGATATGGGATTTGTAGTCTATGGATTTAATTTCCCCGGTCTCAAAATCGTGGAACGTCACATCAAATTTTCATCATGTGTCAAAAACAATTCACTCAGTTTACATTAGTTTTCAGTATCCATTATGTAAAAGAACACAGCCACAGTTTAACTTCACCTCATACACAACCTATATATATATAATAGGACAGTTTTATATGCAGATTTCAGAACAAACCGGGTCCCGGGGGGAATCTAATACATTGGTCAAACATAGTCCAATTAAAATAAATCACACAATTCACTTATCCATTATACACCAGAACACAGCCTCAGTTTAACACTTCACTTCATACACAACCTATTCAATAGGACAGTTTTCTATGCAGATTTTCATGAACAAACCGGATCCCAGGGGGAATCTAGTGCATTGGTCAAAAACAGTCCAATTAAAAATAAAAAGTTTTTAGCAAAACAAGATCTCTTTGATCAATGCCTTTGGTTCTTATGTCAAAATAATTTGGCAACGATTCATACTCACACTCAGTACTTCTGATCAAAATTTGGTTTAGACTATAATATAATATGCAGATTTCGATTTAACAGGTTCTGCTTACCTTTTGGTAGAGCGCTCTGATCAGGTTTCCTGAGGCAAGACGAATGGTTGATGGTCTCCTGTACTACAGGTCACTCTTCCGTCTGAATTTGAGCCGATGAATTGTCTCGTCCTCTCACACCAACTTATCATAGATCGAATTCAGGATAACCATCCTCTGCTACCAATTTGTTGGTGATCACATACTGGAGAGGGAGTGCAAAACAACGATGCTGGACAGAGTGGAATCAGGTGTAGCAAAAAGGCAGTTTATTTAAAGTCAGAGATCTCTTGTCCTGCAGTTGAGCGTGCACGGACCTAAAAATGTGGCTCTGTCAGGAGTCAGCTAATTAGGATGCTTAGCCAGAGTTTACAGCAGAATGTATACACAGAATAATGTAGGTGGAGTCTCGTCGTGTTGGTCTTCTGACTGGTCCTGAAGAGTTGGAGGCGGGCCTGCTCTAGCCAGAGCAGGAGCCCCATTGGTGCACAGCAGAGTCCTCTGCTCTTGGCACCCGACCAGTAGAGGGGGGTGGAGTGTGAGTGTGCGTGCTCATGAAATGTTTGTGTGTCAAGGAAGCGTGAGATAGGGGGACTGGCAGTGTCTGCTTTAGGCTCAGGTGTTTCCTGTTTTTTCAGGAGCGCATGCAAGGATCAATGTCAGTGAAATAGTTTGGCACTCTAAGCTCGTTAGTGTTGCAGGATGTTCTTTGTAGTCTACAGGGGAGTATATTTGAGTGGTGGCAGCCATGTGTCCTTCGGATAATCATGTTATTGCACGTAGGCTCTAAACTTGACTGAGGACACTGGGCCCAGAGTTATCTGAGGACATCCAGTTTAACCAGAGCGTTGGCCTGCTAGTAAGGCTTGATATTTGATTATTTATATAACACCTAGCTGCTAGCTAACTAGCTACATCAGTGAATAAGAGGGAAATGCTAGCTAGCTTTACCACCCAGTGTTAATACATTGTACTCATTAAAATAGTTACTGCTATTAGTCTGAAATGGGGAATTTAATTGTAATGGTTTGAATGGTCAAGAAAAGTTAAACTGAAAAATGTCAGTAATAGCCAGGAGTCCTCAGCAATCTGGAAAACGTAAATAAAATGTTCATATTTCCTTTAACATAGTGTGTACATCAGTTAAGCATGTTTATAAATGCTTTATGAATGGGAAAATAGAAATGACATTACATTGGCATATAATTCATACATACAAAGCTCTTCATGGTAATTATGGTGCATTGGAAAGTATTCAGACCCCTTCACTTTTTCCACATTTTGTTACGTTACTGCCTTATTCTAAAATGGATTAGATAAAAAATAATCACCATCAATCAACACACAATACCCCATAATGTCATAGCAAAGGTTTCTAGACATTT
The DNA here is from genome assembly GCF_018296145.1 of Oncorhynchus tshawytscha. NCBI lineage: Eukaryota > Metazoa > Chordata > Actinopteri > Salmoniformes > Salmonidae > Oncorhynchus > Oncorhynchus tshawytscha. The sequence goes on from NW_024608469.1 coordinate 56,292, forward strand.
TTTTAAACATTTATTTAAAAAATATATATATCTTATTTACATAAGTATTCAGACCTTTTGCTATGAGACTAAACATTTAGCTCAGGTGCATCCTGTTTCCATTGATTGTCCTTGAGATGTTTCTACAACTTGATTGGAGTCCACCTCTGATAAATTCAATTGACTGGGCATTGTTTGGAAAAGCACACGCCTATCTATGTAAGGTCCCACAGCTGACAGTGCATTTCAGGGGTGAGATGGCGGAAGCAGAAGTGTAATTTGAAGTTGAAAGCACATTGAGTACAGTTAGCGAGAACAGTGAAGTCCAAGAATGGAACAAAAAGGGCTAAAATGTATGTGGAAAATGAGTCTGATGAATCGTTGGAGTGCGTTCTTTGGATAAGATGTTTATTTGGGAACCCTTTTGAAGTCACGAGAATGGTGAAGAAAGCGATGGGGAAAGTGGATGCAGTTAAAGTAACCAGGGGTGGTATGGTGTTGATATCGTGTAGTCATAGTAACCAGGAGTGGTATGGTGTTGATATCGTGTAGTCATAGTAACCAGGAGTGTTATGGTGTTGATATCATGTAGTCATAGTAACCAGGAGTGGTATGGTGTTGATATCGTGTAGTCATAGTAACTAGGAGTGGTATGGTGTTGATATCGTGTAGTCATAGTAACCAGGAGTGGTATGGTGTTGATATCGTGTAGTTATAGTAACCAGGAGTGGTATGGTGTTGATATCGTGTGTTTCTAAAGAGCAAAAGGATCGTGGATTGTGGCTACTGAAATTATCGACACATGAAGTGAACAGCTTTGATTTTAGGAGCAGATACCTTGTTAAAGATGATGTCTATGGTGTCCAGTTGGACATTGATAATCAATATTTTAGGCTGAAAATTCCAGGAGTAGTTAATACATCGCTTGACCAGTATGGAGAATGGGAAAAGGGAGCAGAGTTTATCTGTATTATTGATGTTTGATGAGTATTTACCACTCTATGTAAAGTTTGGATATACAAGATACCAGAAGAGCGTTTGTGCAAAACCCGATGCAGGAAGCGTAAAAAGTTTGGCCATTTGTCACGTGTTTGCAGACGGAAGGTTATTGAAGAGTCTTTGAATGTAAAAGGTTGTAACTGGTGGGGATTTCCGAATTCCCTGAGTGCCATGTTGGGGTGAAAGAGGTTGAGGTGTCAGGAATCAGGGCTGTACAGCAAATCTCCTATGTGGAGGAGGTGAAGTGAGTTGAAGGGGCAAGAGGCCACAGTTCTGAAGAAGATATGACGGTTGATGCACCACAACCAGTTGCAAATGTTAAACGTCAATCAAGTGATCTGCATACACTTATTGTGAAAAAGGTTGATTTTGTATAATTTATAGCCACAGTTATTAAATGCACTGCACAAGTATCCAAGAAGCCCAAAAAGCTGGACATTATTTTATCTGCAGCAGAAGCACTGCAAGGACTACTGTCGCCAGGAAAGGTCCCGCAATCACAGGACCCTTCTGAGCCACGGCGTTCGTCTGTTGAAGGAGAGTCGGACCAAAATGCAGCGTGGTGGTTACTAATGTTCTTTAATGAAAAAATAGCGATACATGAAATAACAAAATAAATACAAAAACAACAAACGGAAATGTGATAACATAATTACAGCCTGTCTGGCGCTAACTAACACAAAGACAGGAACAATCACCCACAAAATACACAGTAAAACCCAGGCTACCTAAATATGGTTCCCAATCAGAGACAACGAGAATCACCTGACTCTGATTGAGAACCGCCTCAGGCAGCCAAGCCTATGCTAGACACACCCCTAATCAGCCACAATCCCAATGCCTACAAAAACCCCAATACGACAACACAATAAACCCATGTCACACCTTGGCCTGAACAAATAATTAAAGAAAACACAAAATACTAAGACCAAGGCGTGACACTGTGTAGGAACCTGATTAAAATAGAAAAGCAGGCTGATTTAGTTTAATTAACATTTCCTTACTGATAGTATGTATGTATTTAAAAAAAATAAAACATTTAGCCCGCATATTTTCCTTTTTAGATACTCATTATCTGTCTGTACAGTAGGTGGCGGAATGCACATTTAATTGTTGGAAATACCATTACACCAAAGATAAAGAAGAAGTGCATATCAGAGCAAAACCAAGCCATGTGGTCAAAGGAATTGTCTGTAGAGCTCAGAGACAGGTTTGTATCGAGGCACAGATCTGGGAAAGGGTACCAAAACATTTCTGCAACATTGAAGGTCTGGAAAAATATAGTGGCCTCCATCATTCTTAAATGGAAGAAGTTTGGAACCACCAAGACTCTTCCTAGAGCTGGCCGCTTGGCCCAACTGAGCAATTGGTGGAGAAGGCCCTTGGTCAGGGAGGTGACGAAGAACCCGATGGTCACTCTGACAGACCTCCAGAGTTCCTCGGTGGAGGACAACCATCTCTGCACCACTCCACCAATAAGGCCTTTATGGTAGAGTGGCCAAACGGAAGCAACTCCTCAGTAAAAAGGCACATGACAGCCAACTTGGAGTTTGCCAAAAGACACATAAAGGACCTAGACCATGAGAAACAAAATTATCTGGTCTGTTGAAACCAAGATTGAACTTTTTGGCCTGAATGCCAAGCATCACGATTTCTCTTTTCTTCCATTCCTCTGAGTCATTAAGTCAAGGAGTTGATCTTCCTCTGATTGCTTTAACTTTATCAGTAGTATTGTGGATAGGAATTAGAATCACTGCATTCTTTTCATTTATATTTTTACAAAAATTGTGTGGAGGGGGGTTGTGGTGACAACAATTTAGAACCTGTTCAGCACTGTTACTAAATGTATACAGCAGAAATTCTGAATTTCTTATAACATTCAGGACGGATCAAAATGTACAGAATGGTTCCCTTGAGGAAAATGGGGTCATGCTTTTTCAGTTAAAGGAAGGGTTTAGGTTTTAGTTGCTTATTAGGCTATATACTGTATCAATGTGTGGCGGATGCTGCCCCTCATCTCTGATTCTCCGCTGGGCTTGCAAAATCAAGTGCACCTATAGGCTCTTTAATGTGGTCTCAATCAAATGATCAATAGCCTATAGGCTATACGTTAAACTGCATGCTCAGAGAAGCAGAGAGCAAAGTGATATTTCGAAGATAGCTGCTGGGATGGTGTAAATAAAACTAGGCTGCACTAGCCTATGTTCTGTTCAGTTTGAGAAGGAGGGCGCAAATATGAGGAGGATCAAAGGTCAACTTTGATAGCTTGAAACTACTTTTATAGATGTATTTTTTTAACAATATGTTTCTTTCCCATGATGTATTTATCAGAGTTACTGACCTCCCAATAAGCCAGATTCGAGTAACTTACATTTTGGTGTTGAAACTTGATGCAGCAGCCACTGCAAATTCAATCTGAAGTGGACAGCTCATGGTGCTGAAAGTAGGCAAATTCCAGTAGGCATAAGTCATTTCAACGTCTTCGTTTTAATTAGACTTTACCAACAACAAGAGGGCTTTGTGTTGGTGCCTATTTCTTCCTATTTAAAAAATAAGAGGTAGGCCTACCTGTTTGACAGACTAATTTAGGCTATAGAACGCTATATCCATATATTTGTCGTTCAATTCCTCCAACCACCATGCACTCTTTAAATGATCTACCTCTGTGGCCTCCCGAGTGGTGCAGCAGTCTAAGCCACTCACAGTGCACAGTTAAAGCTTACATTTGCCTGTCGGTCGGCATACTCTGTCTGGGGTGGAAAGGTAGGCCTCCTCTGTCTGGGGTGGAAAGGTGGTCCTACTCTGTCTGGGGTGGAAAGGTAGGACTACTCTGTCTGGGGTGGAAAGGTAGGGTCCTACTCTGTCTGGGGTGGAAAGGTAGGACTACTCTGTCTGGGGTGGAAAGGTAGGCCTACTCTGTCTGGGGTGGTAGGTCCTGCTCTGTCTGGGGTGGAAAGGTAGGACTACTCTGTCTGGGGTGGAAAGGTAGGCCTACTCTCTGTCTGTCTGGGGTGGAAAGGTAGGACTACTCTGGAAAGGTAGGTCTGTCTGGGGTGGAAAGGTAGGACTACTCTGTCTGGGGTGGAAAGGTAGGACTACTCTGTCTGGGGTGGAAAGGTAGGACTACTCTGTCTGGGGTGGAAAGGTAGGTCCTACTCTGTCTGGGGTGGAAAGGTAGGCCTACTCTGTCTGGGGTGGAAAGGTAGGCCTACTCTGTCTGGGGTGGAAAGGTAGGCCTACTCTGTCTGGGGTGGAAAGGTAGGCCTACTCTGTCTGGGGTGGAAAGGTAGGCCTACTCTGTCTGGGGTGGAAAGGTAGGCCTCCTCTGTCTGGGGTGGAAAGGTAGGCCTAATTTGTCTGGGGTGGTTTAATGATTTGCAAACAAGACACATTGATTTGGCATTGGAAAAATATCATAAGTTGAACACATAGGCCTATCTATCTGTCTATTCTTAGAATGTCAATTCTGTAATTAGTTTGGTACTGAAAATGATTCTGCTGTATGTACAAGGAGGTAGAATTGCATGAAATTTTTTAACAGGCCACATTTTTTAAGGCCTGCAAATATGATGATAGATTCATGCAATGCTTTTACTATAAAGGAGATCTTTCCACCCCTATTCTTATCCACGGTGGTCTGTGAACCCACAACCTTCTGGCCCGCAGCCCTGTGTGATATCATGATTCCTCCATTGACACGCAATGCTTAAAGAAGAACAGTTTCTAAAACGGCATATATGGCTCTATGATCTGTCCAATAACTGAGGGTAAACGGTGCATGTTCTCTCCTTGTCACGCCCTGACCTTAGAGTCTCTATTTTGGGTTTGGTCAGGGTGTGATTTGGGTGGGCATTCTATGTTTTTGTATTTCTTTGTTTTGGCCGGGTATGATTCTCAATCAGGGACAGCTGTCTATCGTTGTCTCTGATTGGGAACCATACTTAGGTAGCACTTTTACCTCCTTTCTGTGTGGGAGGTTAACGTTGTTTGTGGCACATAGCCCTTTAGCGTCACGGTTGTTTTGGATTGTTTATTGTTTTTTGTCGGCGTCATAATAATAAAGGAAAATCTTAATTTGACATCCGTGACACTCCTATCCACATTATTATGAATAACGTTCACTCGTTTACAAATCAAACTTCTGTTTTAATCTTTTATCTTCCCATTTCAAAACAAAACTTTTCTACTCTTTGACTACTATTAAACTTGTTCCTCCTGTAGTATATTTCTGGAGTTAAACTATTACACTAACAATAATGTATTTTCCCTTAGTACTTCCTGTTCCAGACCAGCTGACTGTTGACTCAGTGGACACCACATCAGCTGCTGTTAGCTGGATCCAGCCACCAGGATTGGACCAAACCCAACATCATTACCAGATCTCCTACCAGTGTCCAGGGACAGAACCACACATCACTACCACATCTACACACAGCATCACTCTCTCTGACCTGCAAGGTGGTACTCAGTACTCTGTCACTGTCTGCACTGTGCTGGAAAATGGAAAGCAAAGTCAACTGGTGTCAACAACCCTCACCACAGGTAAGGAAGTACCCTACTTAAGTATTGTCTGGGAGAAAACTGTTTGAATCAACTACAGTGGGGCAAAAAAGTATTTAGTCAGCCACCAATTGTGCACTTAAAAAGATGAGAGAGGCCTGTAATTTTCATCGTAGGTACACTTCAACTATGACAGACAAAATGAGAAAAAATTCCAGAAAATCACGTTGTAGGATTTTTTAGTGACTTTATTTGCAAATTATGGTGGAAAACAAGTATTTGGTCAATAACAAAAGTTTATCTCAATACTTTGTTGTATACCCTTTGTTGGCAATGACAGAGGTCAAACGTTTTCTGTAAGTCTTCACAAGGTTCACACACACTGTTGCTGGAATTTTGGCCCATTCCTCCATGCAGATCTCCTCTAGAGCAGTGATGTTTTGGGCTGTTGCTGGGCAACACAGACTTTCAACTCCCTCCAAAGATTTTCTATGGGGTTGAGATCTGGAGACTAGCTAGGCCACTCCAGGACCTTGAAATGCTTCTTACGAAGCCACTCCTTCGTTGTCTGGGCGGTGTGTTTAGGATCATTGTCATGCTGAAAGACCCAGCCACATTTCATCTTCGATGCCCTTGCTGATGGAAGGAGGTTTTCACTCAAAATCTCACGATACATGGCCCCATTCATTCTTTCCTTTACACGGATCAGTCGTCCTGGTCCCTTTGCAGAAAAACAGCGCCAAAGCATGATGTTTCCACCCCCATGCTTCACAGTAGGTATGGTGTTATTTGGATGCAACTCAGCATTCTTTGTCCTCCAAACACGACGAGTTGAGTTTTTACCAAAAAGTTCTATTTTGGTTTCATCTGACCATATGACATTCTCCCAATCTTCTTCTGGACCATCAAAATGCTCTCTAGCAAACTTCAGATGGGCCTGGACATGTACTGGCTTAAGCAGGGGGACATGTCTGGCACTGCAGAATTTGAGTCCCTGGCGGCGTAGTGTGTTACTGATGGTAGGCTTTGTTACTTTGGTCCCAGCTCTCTGCAGGTCATTCACTAGGTCCCCCTGTGTGGTTCTGGGATTTCTGCTCACCGTTCTTGTGATCATTTTGACCCCACAGGGTGAGATCTTGCGTGGAGCCCCAGATCGAGGGAGATTATCAGTGGTCTTGTATGTCTTCCATTTCCTAATAATTGCTCCCAGAGTTGATTTCTTCAAACCAAGCTGCTTACCTATTGCAGATTCAGTCTTCCCAGCTTGGTGCAGGTCTACAATTTTGCTTCTGGTGTCCTTTGACAGCTCTTTGGTCTTGGCAATAGTGGAGTTTGGAGTGTGACTGTTTGAGGTTGTGGACAGGTGTCTTTTATACTGATAACAAGTTCAAACAGGTGCCATTAATACAGGTAATGAGTGGAGGACAGAGGAGCCTCTTAAAGAAGAAGTTACAGGTCTGTGAGAGCCAGAAATCTTGCTTGTTTGTAGGGAGTAGGATACTCCCTGACCAAATACTTATTTTCCACCATAATTTGCAAATAAATTCATAAAAAATCCTACAATGTGATTTTCTGGATTTTTTCTCTCATTTTGTCTGTCATAGTTGAAGTGTACCTATGATGAAAATTACAGGCCTCGCTCATCTTTTTAAGTGGGAGAACTTGCACAATTGGTGGCTGACTAAATACTTTTTTGCCCCACTGTATATTTAAACTTAATTTGTCAGCGTATTGCGACATGGAATCTACGTGGAAAATACATTGGATTTGAAAAAAGTAATCAACAAACTGTTGTTTTGACGGGAATGTCGGAGTGGCATAGAAAAATATATATATGATGGTGAATATCCTGGATCATTTCTTTT